>NW_006378016.1:0-1308 GCF_000327345.1 Myotis davidii | reverse complement strand
ATTACCCTTTTATTAGTATAGATTTTATTCTCTAGCCTATTTTTTGTAAAAGAAAATGCTGGTTGTGACCCACTAAATTTATTTCAAACCCCATTGGTGGGTCACAACGTTTATCTTGAAAACCATACCCTGCACTGAAGGCAGAGATTGAGGAGCATCAATCCCAGGAAGTAGACCAACTCCAAATGCAAGAAATATGACCCTTAAGAGACTGTAGTGTCATTATGCTGGGAATTTGATCAGAAATTGAAGCATGTTTATGTCTGTCACATAGTAGCACTTTATGATGTAGACAACCCTTTGGTTGTAGTTTGTGATCAGGTTAATCTGGGGAGGAAATCCAACAGGAGAGAGAAGCCCTAGGGCCCTTGAAAGCCGTCGGGAGCCCCCCTCTCCTATTGTTTTCATGATGGATCTGGACTTCAAAACCATAAGCATCCATCACATGGAATCATTTGTCCAGCTGGGCAGAGCACACTGTGCTCTGTGGAGCCACACAGGGAAAATTATTCCCCCTACCACCCCTGTGTGATGCCTTCTTCCACCTCTACATGAGGCCCTGCTTATGGGACCTGTCTTTTGGGCCTTTGAATGTCCCAGTTATGGCATGAGAACTGGGAGAAGAACAATAATGCTGTCACTGCAGCCAACTCAGGTTGCCTTACATTTTCTGCCTCTTTCCTTATAAAGAGCTCCCAGCTCTAGAGGAAAAAAGATAAGAGGAAAGGAAACTCACTATCAATAGGTTTACCCTTGAGTTACGTCACTTTCTCAGTTGTTGTTTTCATAACATCTTTATGCATTCTGCTTAGATTTTAAGATATTTGGGCAGAAATCAAATGTTCCTTCAGCTTTTATTCAGCACAACCTTCTTATACACACACACGTAGTAGAAAGTGACATATGACAGAGTTAATTTCCCATTTACTGGGCACAGGGAGCTGTCTCCCCAGAATATGATTGACTTACAGGTGATAGTGCATATGTTTAATAATATTTTTGGTAACTAGAAAGGAGGAAATAATCCACAAGTCATGAGAAACCTGAAAAGATTAGTCTGATGTTTGTTTATCTTGAACTAAATTTGCAGGGAAATAAAATCACTCTGGCAGCTAAAATTGCACACTCACATTCTTTTGTATGAATTAATTATACTTAACTGCTCTGTAATGTTCTGATTAATTATTTCCTGTTCCAGTCGGTTGATTGTGCATTTTTTATATGAAACCTGCATCATGATGAGAATCTTGGACTTATTTCTCTTCTTGCTTGAGGCCCCAGTAGAGCTGATCTGAACAACTAGCTTCA
>NW_006378015.1:0-1307 GCF_000327345.1 Myotis davidii | reverse complement strand
GGAAGTATGTGTCAGTTTTGTTTATTAGAATACATGAATGGAGTAGTAAATGCTGTGTTGGGAAACTGTCCTTGGCCCAAGACCATTTGGCTCCTATTCTTTAGGAAAGGGATCCACCCCCAACCCCAATCCCAGAGATCTTTGAGGTAACTGAAGAACATGGAAGAAGAAAGATCTGCCTAGCTAAGCAATTTTGTGGAAAGGACGGTACACTTCTCAGTCTAGAGTCTTAATTACTCTTGCTCAGATGAGAATGACTATAAAAATGTATGTGGTCTAAATAGGGCAGAATAAATGTTCTTCGCCAGCTCTTGAATTGTCTTCAGTCAAAAGACATTTTGACCTGAGCCAGGAAGTAAGACACTGAGGATAAAAACATCTGAAACCCATGAACATCTTCAAAGGTATCAGAGGATGTAATGAGCCCAAGTGTGGTTTGAGGAAAAGTAGCGTTAGCAGAAATGAGAACAGAATTTGCTAGAGGTTGGATGAGCATCTAGGTCAATTTCTATAGAGTTCCAAGGAAAGAGAGGTTTTGACAACCATTGGCTTATTTGACCGATGCATTCAGGCCCTCAAATGGATTTCTTTTAAATATGTATGTATAAAGCCTGACAAGGCTCTTAATAAGTCAAAAACTTTCAATGAATCCAATAATTGTCAAAGCTCCTCTTCAGTTTGTATAAAAAACATACCCATAGATGTGCTTTCCAGGGTTAATGGTCATAAAATTCTAGTCACTCTTCTACCCATAGTTTACATATACCAAGTGAATTCAAATCATTCATTCAACACACTTTGAATTCCTGGTCCTGGAGTGATAAGGAGTTATTGTCCCTGCATTCAAGAATCACAGTCTAGTTGGAATGACATGCATATTAGCAAATTTAAACACCCTTTGGAGTGACAGAGTCAAGGATAAAAGTATGTGCTAAGAACAATGAGGTCTAAGGAAGGGGTGTCACAATGCCTGGAAGAGAGGATAGAGAGTCCTGTAATAAAGGGGCAGTCTGGTAAGAAGGCAAGGGAACTTTATTATAAAAGAACTGCCTATGCAAAGGCTCTGAGGTCTTGAATTGAGAGTCCAGACATGAACTCTCACATTTATGGTCAACTGATTTTTGAAAAGGGTACAAGACAATGCAATGAGGGAAAGAATAATCTTTTCACCAAATGGTCTGGGACAACTAGATATCTACATGAAAATGTATGAAGTTAGACCTCTACCTCATACTATATACAAAATTAATTCAAGATGGATTAGACCTGCCCTGTCCGGTTTGGCTCAATGGATGGAGCGTCGGCCT
>NW_006378014.1:0-1307 GCF_000327345.1 Myotis davidii | reverse complement strand
GTAGGGAAGGAAAAGAACACAGCAAAGCAGGCACGGGCACAGACCGGGCAGAAGACCAGCCCAGGCGTGTGGACAGCCCTGGTCTACGTGCAGGCCCTGAATCAAGTTCATTTCAATGGACATGAACAGACTAGGCTAGGCTTTCGATAATTTCCTTTGAAAAGTGAAGACTATGGAACTAAATATGGCTTCATGTTAATTTAGTCTTCAATCGTTTTTATGTTTCCTACCTTTTCACTATCAGTGACACTGCCCCTGGGGTCACTGAACATGGAAGCAAACATGGTCACAGCAGGGACTGGCAAACTACCAGCCGTGGCCAAAGCCGGCCCGGTGCCTGTTTCTGTAGTTTCTGAAGTGCACTGGCTGCGACTGCTCTCGCAGGGCAAGGGCGAAGCTGAGTGGCTGCGGCAGAGACCATGTGGTCCACATGCCTAACTGTTTACTGTCCGCATTTACAGGTAAAGTTTAAGCCTCTTTCTTGCCTTCCCACTACCCTTTGTCCTGGCCACACCATGAAGTTCCTAAACCGTGTTGGGGGGGAAGACGGGGCTCCAGAGCAGCAAAGCAGAGATCTTCAGTGATGTCGCGCGGCTTCAGTTTCAGGAACAGGATGAGGTCTTGTGCTTCATGTCAAGGCCAAACATTTTGACAACCTTGGATCTATCATAAACCTAACGATGGCTCTCATTAACCTTTGGCTTCTTGACTGTCACAAAGCTACACTAGGAGAGTCAAAGATCATTACCAACTACTTCTACTTAATAGTCTCTAATTTCCAATTGACGCTACCTTACTTTTCCTATAAATAAAATACAGGAATCAATAATGATAAAAATACGTCATAGCTTCAACATTAACAACCCAAAGTGCTGTCTAAGCAGAAAGTGAGTTCCTAAGTTAACTTGGAAGCGACCACGTGTGGACTTTAGTCTATCAACGGCGCTGTGTGTGTCAATGAGCCTAAGTGGGGAAAATCAGTAACAATTTCACTTGTCAGTGACTGTGACACTGAACCTTCCAGGCTCCATTTAGTTCCAAGGGACCGAATCTGAACGTGGAATCCAACAGACACAACAAAGCCCCCAAAGTCTCTACTCACTGGCCTGAGAAAGGGCTTCTGGACCTGCTTCGTGAGGATGTGGAACATGTCCACGGTTTCCGTTGCCAGGGCAAGATAGGAGCGTGACACCCGCTCGTCCTGAGCCAGCTGGGACTGCCGGGCCTGCTGCTGGTCCTGGGAAAAGTGAGCAGAGGCCAAACAAATCTCAGGACTAGTCATCAGCTCACCGACACGCCAAGCGAGA
>NW_006378013.1:0-1307 GCF_000327345.1 Myotis davidii | reverse complement strand
GGTAGGGGTTGGTGAAAACTTGCCCTAGTGATAGAGGCTTGACTTGGAGCAAGAACACAATGGTCTCAAATTTATTCTGAAAGGAAAAAGGTGGGTATAGCTCCAGGTAATCCAAAATCAATGCAGGGTGATCATTGTTTTGAGATATCTTTCCATATCCATATGGAGAATGTGGAGAAAATTCAGATTCTAGGGAAAGGGGCTGGAAAGATCTAGAATCCAGGAGGCAGTATGGTGCAATGGAATAAGTACCCCCTGTTACCTTGTCTATAAGATGGCAATAGCACTCACCTGAGGTATTGTTGAAGGTTAGAGGAATAATATGAGAGGTAATGTGTTAAATATATGAAGAACTTAGTATAGGGCCTTACTATTAGTAGATGTTCTCAGTAGATCATTCACTATCCATAACTCCTAGCTATATCCAAGTATTTTTATGGGCCTGGAAATCTAAAGTCACCTTCATATAATAGGACTCTAGCCAAAAATAATGGAAATGTGGGCAGAGGTCCAGTCCTAGAAGAGGCGCTGCAGCCACAGGAAGGGTAATAAGTCAAATGAATGGGGCAAAGGTGGGTGGGCTGCAGCTGCCTGGTGCTGTCACAAAGCACTGATTTCTGTTCCGGGCTAGCAAAATGAGGGGATTAGAAAATATTTGATCATAAAAAGACAGTTTATATGATTTATTGATGCCAAATGTGCATAAGAGATGATCTTAAAAACAATAGTATAAAATGTCCAAGTCATTCTCTGGGGTTATAATAATGTTGTCTTGTCCTTTTCACCAAGAATGCTAAAGCATTTTTTTTCCTGTTTAATGCTGTAATAACAATTGTTGTTATTACTGACCTCATATCCCATTAACTTCTATGTGAAACAGGATGCTATGCAAATCTCTAGTGGCCAGACTAAACTCAAGGAAGACACTTAAAATCACGTGCCAACCAAAGAATGCCTTCCTTTATTACCCTGCCAGGGTGCTATATGACATGAGAAAAACAACCATGATGGGGTGATCTCTGGGGAAGATACTAAGAGGAATAAGCACCGAGGTGAATGGGGTACTTCCCTATGCTGTGGATGCAGCTTCCATGGGGATTATCAGTTGTCAGTAGAAATGTGATTTCAGATCATAATTCATTCATGGTAATGCCCCCTATTGCTGTACATGGCTGATTTCCCCCAAATAAATGAAAGCAGGGGTTAAGAAATCTAGGGTCACTTATTTGTAAATCACACATTGGAGATTCTGTTGAAAACTTTATTAGAAAAAGGCTACATGTGAAACATGAGTGAGGTTTGGCAAG
>NW_006378012.1:0-1307 GCF_000327345.1 Myotis davidii | reverse complement strand
GGGGGAAGAGCACTGATCTCGGGGGAAGGAGACCTGGGTTTGAGTCCCGTTGCTGCCTGTTATTTTTCTATCATGTGATCTTGATACATTTCTAGCTCTCAATTTCCTGATCTCTGACAGCAGGTCATTGGATAATGTTCTGTGACAACGTTGGTATGACGCTGTAGGAACCTAACTATTTTTATATCAATTAGGCTGTGGCAAAAGTCGTGTCATCATACATCGTTTTGCTTAAAGTTGTTAAACCTATGATAATAAGCCAGGACTTACCGTTTAACTCTTGACTACTTGGAGGAGATCAAATGAGATGATAGAAGTAAACACACTCTTAAACTGAATAGGGATCGTGTCTGCTGGGATGGTTTTAGTGAACAAGTAAAAGAAAGCCAAGCCCCACTGGTTTAAGTAATAAAGGAGATATATTTGTTCCTACAGTTGGAAAGTCTGAAGATTGGGCAGGCGTTTCTCTGTGCCTCCAGCTCTGTCCCCCTCCTCCTCCGGGCTGGCCTCACCCTGAGGCTTGTGCTCAGTGGGTTGCAGGATACACATGCTCTTTACAACCCCAGTACGAGAGATTGCTGAGGAGGAAAACATTTCCCCAAACCACCCACCAAACTTGCCCTGGCGTCTCACAGGTCTGAACTGGGTCGCATGTCTGTTATGGTCTCTGAGGAGGCCCCAGTAAGTCACACTCTTGTCTCTATCGGAGCTGTAAGAGTGAAATGTTACCTGAAGTCCTAGTAGTGTTGAAGGCTCTGCCTTAGGGTAGGAACACAGAACCCCCAAACTAGGACCACCTGTTCTCCCACTGGAGGTCCCCACTGTGGGAAACCAGGCAGGTCAGCAAGCCCCCAGGGCTGAGGCACAGAGCGGGCTGTGAGTCCTCTGTGGGCAGCCGACTCCTAGGAGGCAGCAGCAGCTGGGCTGAGCATGCCCAGTTTATCTTCCCCATCCCCATTTAGGTGGGTAACTTTGCCTCTCCCGGGGCAAGGTGGGTAAAGGGGTTGAGAGAGGTCGGAAACCACATGAATGGATTTTCCTTCAAAGGAGGGAAACATTAACAGCCTTCTCCCCTGAACTCCTAAAATCCCTACTCCAGACTATGCACATGGTCAGGAGGATATGCACAAATTAGCTTAGGTCTGGTGTAACTGAACTAATGAGCCTGGCAAGGGAGATGGAGTCACACCAATTGGGTTAGGACAGTATGGGGCCAGTGAGAAGCTGTAATTAAGCTAACGTCTTCCCTCTCCTCAACTCTGTGGCTACTAATTAATGGGAGAATGGGAGAATGGGAGAATGGGAGA
>NW_006378011.1:0-1307 GCF_000327345.1 Myotis davidii | reverse complement strand
CAGGGCCAAAATATAAATTTTGATGAATAATCCTGGAGAAAGACTAACTTTTCTTTCTCATCTCTATATTGCTAAATAGCTTAATAGGAGGAGAATATGTACCTATTAAACATACAACAAAAATATATTACAAAGATATAGCAGGATAGGTAACAAAATGATGTTTTATTATTTTACATTTTATCATGGCATTTATCAGCTATTTAAAAATGTATAATTTGTGGATTTTTTTTTATTTACATAGCATGTACTTTAGTACACATAATTTTCTGTACTTTTGAAGTTTCCCCTTGTAATTGTATACGTTTCAGGAACCACAAAATCTTCATCCATCCTCGCCCTTAATGATATTGTTAAGTTTATGATGCTTTCTGTACTGGCATCCAAAAATAGTCAGATTATAATTTGCTGCATCCTTGTCTCTGCCATAAAAGAAAAATCCTGTTGTTTTCTTCTCCCTCTCTAAGACATGAGATCTTCTCTCTAGTTCTCATGAGCCAGACTCCTTGGTTAGTATGAGACAGTCCTATTTGCTTGGGGCATTCCAACTATCTGCTTTTCTGAGCACAGTCTTGAAAGAACAAGCCCCTCTTATCTCTCTAATTCTGTCTCATTTAAAACTTAATTTTCCTTCTTGCAAGGAAAAAAGGAAATCAACGTCTCCTTCCTTCTCTTATGTGTCACATTGCTAAGGAAAATTGGATCATGCTAAAAATTTCACTGAGAAATGCTGTAACACAGATTATTGAAATAACCAAATTTAGTGACAGCATAGTTTGAATGTCAGAACATTTCCCCCGACGACCTTCCTATCTCCACATCCCGTTTCCTATCACCTTAGTAACCTTTGAAGCAAGTCTTTGGATGTAAGGAATATTCATTTTGGTGGTAATACTAATAACAATCTTATGTTGAATCCATGCCACTCATAATTGGTAAGATTTCAAATCCCAATTTATTTTTCTGCCTCTGTAAAAAACTAAAACAGACCAACCAACAAACAAAAACCGTACATTTTGCCTTGACAGCAATTAAAATTAACGGCAGTCCATTTCGTTCATCTAGTAGATACGTTTGCCTCTAGGCCCTCGCCAGCTGTTACAAGTTCTGCCTCATGGCTCACGCTTGACATTGTTGCCTGCATGTAGGTCTCCTTTCATTGTCACAGAGGCAATGCTCCTGCTGTCACTGGCCGTCTCCCACTGCAATCCTCAAGTCACTGCTGAGACTGCTTTCACAGAAGTGATAAGAGCCTTTCCACTTAAAAGCCTTCTGCTCTCTTGTCTTACAGCTTCCTATGTCAGGAG
>NW_006378010.1:0-1307 GCF_000327345.1 Myotis davidii | reverse complement strand
TCAAGACCAAGTCACATGCAACCAATGAAAATGAACACATTAACTCAGTGTTGTACCTTTATAAAATTCCCAAACTGGAACTAGAAACAGAGGTGTGTCAATACAAATGGACAATGACTTAAAAAAAATTAAATAAGTTTGAGTGTATACTGTACAAGTGTACCCATATGTCTGTTAGCCTTTCAGAAATATAAAATCAGCTAAATCTGTAGTACTTAAAATTTAATATGTGTATGTTATTCTCAAACTACATTAAAATACTTAATAAATACAAGTTATGTTTATTATGAATAACTGCAATATACTTAAACATCTAAACATTTAATAGGAATTCTATAATATTAAAATGCAATACTTTCACCTGCATTAATCTCATACACAATGGAAAAATACTTGCAGATAATTAGCATTAAGAATGCAAATATATTTTCACTGTGGAAGAAAAATAATAAGATTAGAAATGATATATTTGAGCAATCTACAAGGAAGCTGTAGATAGTCTACATTATGACATTCTATTTTAAAATGAAAACAATTCAATGTGTAAGTTTACAACAAATTTACTCAAGGCAAAATATTTATTACAGAACAGGATCTTAAGTCAAAGTAAGCAAGGCAACATTAGATCAACCATTTTCGATTTCTCAAATGAAGTATAGCTTTAAAATTGTAATAACCATGAACATAAATTCTAACATGCTCTTCTCTTATAAATGGGATGATGTAGAAAAGCAAAGCTTCAATGTGTAGGGATTGGAACCATCTGTAAAAATTAAAAAACAAAGTTAATAGTTCACTTCTTCCAACTTTCAAGATTACCCTGAATTAACAGTAAATTATTTTACCTTTGTATAGTATGAGAAGCAGAACTATAAAGAAGAATGTCTATGTAAGGTTAAAGGGAAGATTACTTTTATTCATATCTACTAGTAGGCAAGCTCCATGAAGCCAGGGGCTTTGTCTATTGCTACATTCCTATTGTTCTAAACATTATCTGACATCTAGAAGGCACTGATTTTTTTTCTTTTAGTGAATTAATAGTATCGGGATTAGGCCTATGTCCATGAGCTAAAGCTCACTTTCCAGAAAATATTACCAATGGTAAGTCCTCTACAGAAACCAATTCAAATATAACTTGGGAAGTGGGACAAGACTGGAATGCACAGGAAGATATTAATAGGCTGAAATAAATTCAGGACTAGTATTAAATCTCTGATCAACAGGGTATGCAAATTCTAAATTCACTTCTTAAAAAAATTGGGTATAATCCACACAAAAAATTCCATTTTTTGCATTTTTCTTTAACT
>NW_006378009.1:0-1307 GCF_000327345.1 Myotis davidii | reverse complement strand
GTCAGTATTTCTTTCTGGTTTAATTGTTAGCAATTGGATTCTACAAGAGCTGCATAAAGTTGGAAAATAACTAATTCCCAATACATATTCATCAGTGTGGTTTTATTTAAGAGCAAATGAATAGCATCAGATTATCATGTTTCCCAGAATCACAGAATTAAGTTACACACCATGATTTAAATTTGGAAAACAAGCAAACCAAAAGAGTTAGATTTGCTCCATGATTTCATGTATGATTTTGCAGTCACAGAAATGTTGTTTGGGTTGTAATAGAAAAGCTATAGGTAAACTGTATTTTTAAATGGCTCTTGGTATTTTAAATGAATGGTCTTATTTAAAGGTGATGGAATTAAGTCAGGACAGATGTGGAAAGCTGTATTTCAGAAGGACCAATATGATCTGTAACTCCATCATGGGAGAGGGCTGACCAGCATCCCTTTGAGTGAAAGTATTCAACGGCACCTGACATTGCACAGATGGAGCAACTAAAAATAATGGAGGATGCTCACAAAACAACCACCTTGCTTAAAAATGTTCCGCATCTTGGGCCATGAGTGCCGTATTTAGGATTTTGGTTTCATTTGGGCTTCATTCCAGAACTGTGCCTCAAATACATAAGGGACAGTTTTCAAGCACACTTGGATGTTAAGCCTCTAAGAGTCGAGAACAGACTGACATACCTCAATGTGGGGATGAGCTTCTCGTGTAGAGTGTGTGTTTTCTGCCCTCAATAGTCTGTTCATCTGAGAGTTATCAGACATACTGCCTGTGGTGGATGTGGAATGGTGTCATGGGTCTGTTTGGAAGTTTCCTATAGTTCAATGAAATGTGGTATTGAGAAATGAGAATGGGCTTTATTTAGTCTGCTTCTAATGAATAAGTTACTTAATTATGCTGGACTTCTCAACAACCACCTAAACATGGCTTTTGCGATACTTAAATAAAATAATATAATGAAAGCTTTATAACAGTGTGGGTAGTGACTGAGAAGCCCTGGTCTAGTGTCAGTCTTCAAGCATTTAGATCTCGATTGTGCCATGTAACAGTTGCATGGTCTAAGGAGAGAGGGGGTCGTTATATAACCTATTTAGATCTCAGTTTATGTAACCATAAAATGGAGCTGATAGTGTATATCCCAAAGGATGGTTTAAATGAATATCACATTTTAAATGTGTACACTTAATTATGATACCTATAACTTAATATGTGCTCCAAATATTATAATTATTCTTATGACAGTGTGTGAGTGTGAGAGCATGTGACCTTGCCTTGTCTGCTTGCTTGTTTACTTCTTATATACTTACTAG
>NW_006378008.1:0-1307 GCF_000327345.1 Myotis davidii | reverse complement strand
GTGATAGCATTTTAATGCTGGGTAGAAATCTGGAGAGAAATTTTGCATGTCCTGTTTTTGCCAGTACTGTCCAGAGAGCTAAAAATATTTAGTTAGGACAATGAAATGAGTCTAGAAACTGGAATCCACGTCTCCTTTTTGCCTGATTCTATCTCTGTGGGTCATCCAAAGCCAGTGCTTGGGGGAGAAATATTGGTGGGAGGGACCCCGTCCATTGATCAAGGTATTTTACCTCCTGCTAGCTCTAACTTTCCCCTGTAAATCAGAGACAGTAACATAAAAATAACTATAAAGCTAGATGTTTTCTATGTAAAGTACTAGTCTGACGCCTGGCCTATAGTGAGCCCTCGGTGAATGGAAAATGTTATTATCATGGTTACACCAGCAATAATGGTAGTGGTGGTAGTCAGTAGCTGAAGTGTCACCCTTCTGGGGCGTCCTGGCTCACAACAGCAGAAATAGATGAAAGCTTTAAGAAACTTTTAAAAAGTCCTTTTAGATCATTTACAAGTATATTTCACATTCTGAAAAGCTTATTTCATAATGTTTCCTCCCATTCTTTCGCTTCTCTAAAAGGCAGATGATCTGGTGCTTTCCTGTATAAACAGAATAAACTGTCCATAGGTTTAATTCCATGTGGGTAGTAAGGTAGCTCAAGCTAAATAAACAAATAACTGTATAATCTAAGGAAGAGCCAAAGGGCTCATGAGCATTAAAGTTAAATAATTCATTGTGTTTCAGTTTCTCCAGAGCAGTTTCTTTCACCCTCGTGTCTGAAATTACATCAAAAATGATTTGAGCATTGTAGAGTTATGAGATTGTTGAAGTGATTAGTGATATGTAGATATATGTGTTCTACCATAGAGAAATAAATGCAGAAAAAAACTCAGTGTTGTTTGGGGAGTGAGGAGTACTGCTAACAGCCCACCAGTTTCAATGTCAAACTGAAAATCTGGGAATCATAAGGGTGTACTGGGTGTTAACAAAATGAACTGAAGTATATTGTCTTAATACTTTTTAAAAATTTCTAATTTGAAATATCATGGCAAAGTGTGTAGATTAAATACTACCCTAGTATCAATATTGGTTCTTTGATTATTTTGATAATTTGATTTTGATAATTTTGATAAATTTTGATAAGTTTACCGTGGTTGGGAAATATGTCTTAAATTAATTACAGACAAAGGGGCATCGTGTCTGCAACTGAGTCTAAAAGAGATCAAGAGATAAAGTAAACACAGTAAACAGTTAACCTGTAGAATCTAGATGAGGGAAACTGGGGAACTTTTTGTATTCTTTTTTTAATT
>NW_006378007.1:0-1307 GCF_000327345.1 Myotis davidii | reverse complement strand
GAAAGGGCACAGTCCAGGCTGAGGGACACCACCACCACCACCCCCCAGTGTACAAATTTAGTGCACCAGGCCTCTAGTTTCTTAATATTGTCTTTAATTTGATGTAGGACATGGATTGGAAAACGTATAAAGTATATTTAATGCTGATTTGCAAATATAAGTGAAGAGGAAATTGGTGAATCGGTGCTGGTTGCCAGCTTTCCTGAGAAGATGAAGGCATTTAGGTAGACTACTAAAAATCCCAGTGGTGGTAGTCCTAGTCATAGGGAGGGAGCTGAAGTACTAATGTGCCATAATCTAGTTATAATTCATCATTTTGCCACTCTTCATAATTACGTGTTCATATGTTTCGTAGTTGTTATAGACCAGTGAAGGGGCAAAGATTTCCCAGGGCTCCTTTAGAAAAATCGCATTTCCATGTGGGTGCCTAGACCATTGTATAAAGTGGCAGACAGTCCTCACATGTTGAAGCAATGTGACAGATAGTTGGCAATATGCTTAACCTTCTTGTTCATGTAGGATTGATTTGAAGAATAAAAAGTGGGATAATACTTGATGTGATAATGAATTGCTTCCTGCCCAAATGTTCTTGTTACACCACATACTGATGCCTACCATCTCACTGTCTCCTAGTCCCAGCATTAAGACTGGTTTAAGGAGAGAAAGAGAAAAGGTGATCAGAGAGATCCAGGCTGGCACAGATTGGGCACTGCTACTTTAAAGGGGAACAGAGTAGATATCTGCAGGAATGGCTTATCCAGATTTCACCAGGAGTATAGTTGGTGGCTGCATGGAATGTTACACAGGACCAGGCAATGAAAAGTTTGTATAAATATGAAATTTTCATTACAATAAGTTCATAAACTAAGGCTTATGTGGAATATGCAGATGGCATGCAATTTTTATAAATGCACTGAGCAACAAAAACAACCATATTGCATCTCAAATAATTTTATCAACATACAAGAAAGACCACTAGAGTGACAAGAGGAGGCATATTTATAGGGATTTTTAAATTTAATTAATGGTTTTAAAAACCTTTAAGTATCTCATAAAGGTTAGCATACCATTTTAAAGGTTGCATTAATTTAGTTCTATGGTGTTTTACTTGACATTGTTTCAGCTGGGGAAAATGTTGCAATAGTATGTTCTTTGAAATGTAGACTACATAAATGTAAAAGTGGAGAATAATTGGACAGGGTGGTATCTGCAGAAATAAATAACAGGATTCAATATGTCTGTAATATGGTTATAAAAATTAACATAGTTATGGCTGGGGAGGAGTATTTTCACAGTAAGTTCCTTGG
>NW_006378006.1:0-1307 GCF_000327345.1 Myotis davidii | reverse complement strand
CTATCCACTGAGCCAAACCGGCTTCGGCGCTTCCAGCTTTATTATAACAGCTTCCAGCTTAGCCAAGACCGCATCTTGATACAATCACCTTGCTGTTGAGAAATCCCAGTCTCTCACCCTTTGTTCCTTTCAAAACCAGTTAAGCAGATTGAAAAATCAAGTCTGCATTGTAAGTGAAAGACATGAAGTTCGTCTCCATGCTGGTATGGGAAATTTTTCCAATGGTGATAATCCCATTTTATCTAAGAAGTTATTGCCAGAAGAGGAGGTCCCTCCTGGTTTTTACTGAACTTACCTCCACTGACATGATTCTAATGTAGGTATAGTTGTTTTTCAGTGTCATTCATTGAGTTGTGTGTTTGTGTTTGTGTATGTGTGTGTTATATTTTGCTGTTTTGCTTTGAACAAACTAGTGGATCAATGTCTTTCCATTAAATGTAATTAGTGCTTATAAGAATGAAATTCCTGTTCCTATAGGCATCCAACAGAAAGAGTGGTGCAGCCATAAGAGGTTGTTATGTGAAACAACAATATTAAGCTCAAGCAGAAACCCCAGATATATGGGCAATAGAGTGTGGAAAAGGACCAAAGAAAGAAGAGAAACACATGATAGAACCCTATGTAATTAGCACTAAATGAGAGCTTTGAAGAAATGTTTATATTATCACATGAATTCCCGGTGTCATTATGATCAGACAAAATGAAGCTTGAGTTATGTCTTATAATAGATCTATTTTTTCTTCCCCTTATTCAATTCTGGCAACACACATGTAGAATAGGTTTTATCATTCACATTTTACAGGTGAGGAAATAGGTTTCAAGATCTAATCCGACTAAAGAAGATGTAGATGGGATAAAATTTGTCCCAGTTCGGACTAAACAAAGTGTTCTGCAGTATACTTGAGAAAAGAGAGAAATCACTTTAATCTCTCAACTGAATGTCATTTTATTTGAAATGCAGGTAATAAGTACCATATGTATTTACACTTTGGTTGTGAGAATTTGGTAAAATGTGTGTGATACTCCCGATAAAATGTCTAGGACTTAAGACTATTCAAAACGTGATAATGATGACTGATAAAGATAATGACAATGGGGGTGATGATGATAGGTAACAAAATAAGCCAGTGGATTGGCAGTAATGATAAAAGCATAATGGACTTATGGCACTTCAATAGTAATATTAGCGTGCCATCCATCACAGGTACTGGGATAAAGGATGGTGGTGAGGTGAGTTAGTGTTGATACAGTGTTTTCAATTTTCCAATCAAATCTACCACAGGTAGATATAACATTCTATTTTTTTT
>NW_006378005.1:0-1307 GCF_000327345.1 Myotis davidii | reverse complement strand
TCACAGAAACATGTGTCAGAATAATCATTCATCCGTCACTCAGTGTCTGGTGGTCAGCCCCGCCCAGCACTTTGGGAAAGTGGGGTCAGGGTGACTATGCTAATCAGCTACCACCAATGTACAATTCGGACAAGGAAGATTTTTGAACCTAACACTTCCTTCGAAAGCACAGTTTAAATACCCCCAGACTAGGTGATCTTTCACGTGCTCCCTCTTCTGACTATTCTTTGCCTCTGAGAGAAGGCTTAGTTCTTAGGCAAAGGACCATGATGGCCCTCCAGTGTGGAGAAGCAACCATTCTTACCATAGAGCTTCAGTTGTAGGCAAAAGCGCTGGACTGAATTTGTTTCCTCCAGGGTCATAGTGTACCAGCCCTCATGCTCCTTTTTGCTTTCCAGGATCTCCAGGTTCAAGTTTTCCTGGTAAAACTCATAGCCATCTTCCAGGTAGCGTGAAGAGCCTTCTTCTGGCAGATCAAGAGACACAATTTTCTTACTGGATCTGTTTCCCGGTAATTTTGCCCACGTGATGAACATGTGGATGCTCTTGTTCATACTCTTACTTATCCCTTCAGGTATTAGGGGCAGCAGCACTCTGCTTCCCAACTGCCCAAAGGTGGTTGAGCAACCTGTGGGAGGAAGAAGAAGACAGTCCCTTATTATGGGGGCCTTTGAGAATCACATGGTGGTCAGGATCCCTGGGAATTCAAGGGAACCTCAGAACCTAAGAGATACAAACTGGGTGCCTTCGAGAGGGGCTGGGATAGGAAAGGCTCAGTAAAGCACTGGATGGATTCAGAAGAACCTAGCCTCTAGTTTAATTCTGCAGTGAAGTGACTTTATATCCAGAGCCTTTGTTTAAGTGAGAAAAAAATTGCCTCTACCCCCAGGAAGATACAACGCTATGCCAGGGTGTGGGGCTTGGCGAGTGGTGCGTGGGTCAGGAATGGCAGAGTGGGCTTTCCGGGCCTTAGTGATCTATACAGACTGTCAAGAGGGCCCTGCTGTATTTGTAATATTTCAGTGGAAATTTTAAAGTTACTTATTATAGAGCTGTATAAACTAACTAGGACACTGGGCTTCTTTGACGTGGGAGGGAATTCTATCAACTGAGATTTATAGTTAAGGCACCTAAGGCATAGAGAAGTTAAATGACTTCCTGAAAATCACATAACTGGTAACTGGACTAGAATCCAGGTCTGGTAATTCCTTCACCAGACTTCTCACCACTAGGTACACTGAAGGATGGATGTAGGGAGCGGCTATAGGATTAAGCCTCCTTGGACTGACCTGTGGCAGGGCCACAAA
>NW_006378004.1:0-1307 GCF_000327345.1 Myotis davidii | reverse complement strand
AAAAAAAAACATGCAAAATGTAAGCCCCAATTTTTCTTAGACTCAAAAGGTATAAAGTTACATTGTTGAATTGCTCTGTCAGGTTTCTCACTGTGCTTGCTCCCAGTTTCTGTACATAACTCCTCATTGATTGGTAACAAACGTTTGTGGATTGGTAATGGTTTTTGGACCAGACTTTCTTGGATCATACTTTGAGTGAGTACTGATATCACATACAGGCGTGGAAGTTAGTAAAGAGTTATGGATTATAGATTTTTTTAAAAAGAGGTAATTCATATTGTCTAAAAGTCCCACCACTACCTAAGTTCTTTGCTTTTCGATTAGAGCTGTTGCTTTATACTGGTGCTGAAATAAAGCGGCTTCTTGGTGATAGTAAGATTTCTTTAACAATACAGTTACATATTTTTCTCTGTCCTTTGAAACTATAAAAACAGGCATATTTTGAACATGAAAGGTTATACCACTTAATACCACAAGGTGTCACTTGTGTAAAAATAAAGTTTGTGTCCTAATACTCAAAGCTGCAAAGCTAAATAGGTAAATAGGTAAATGAAGAACTGGGCAAATAAAATAATACATTATTTAAAACAGGTATTGGTTTTCAGCAGAAGAAATGAAAATATTGCCAGTCCAGCATTAACTTGAATCAACTCTTGATGTTTATCAGAAAGAATTTTTAAATTTCTAAGTTAATGCAATAATACATGTTAATAGGCCATATTTGAATCCACATATGAAGGAGGTAGAACTAAATGACTCAGTACAAGTAAACATATTGTAAGGGTAAGTTAGGTGTTATGGTGTTAAGTTTTCTAAATCTTTCCTGCTTTGGTGTTAAGCAAAGAGGAATTTGGGAGGAAATATGTACTTTATATCAGAATTTAAACCTCAAAGTTATTGCTCTGCCTGTGTTGATACAAAAGATATTTATATTCGTTGTTGAAGACTGTCTTTTCTATTACATAAGAACAGCGAAACCTTTGGCTGTAGTATTGGGTTCCTGTTCTTTTAGTTTAAGGGGGCTCTGGCATCTCAAGCCTAAGAGGAATAAACCAGTTTCCATTAGGCCATGGATAAGATATTCCTGGGGTTAAAGGTTGGGACTTCCTGGAAGTGAACACTTCGTTATTCATTGCTCACTTCTCTCTCCAGGTAACACTGGTGGAGTAGAATGGTAAAAAACTGTTGGGGAAAACTAAAGGGTATCAGGAAGAAGAAAATGAATTTTCATTCTTTCTTGACATGCATAATATGATCACATTTTCTTTCTATTCAGTTCCTATCTAATTACTTTAGTATTTTTTTTT
>NW_006378003.1:0-1306 GCF_000327345.1 Myotis davidii | reverse complement strand
TTTTTTTTCTATATACAAAGTTAAGTCACCATGTTATGGGTGGTACACATTAAATAAACATGTTCATTCTAATGTAATCATATTAGACCTAGAGGACTTTTTAAAAATGATGATGTTAAAATCTATATGTCCCTAATAGATGCTCTTGGTTAAATGCCCCCTAATCTCCACTGGGCCTTAATGAAAATGGGCAATACAATTCTATCTCTAAGTTGGGTACATTTTCAATATCTGAGTCCTAACTCTTAGGGCAGATGTACAGGCTCAAAGTGGCATTAGTTTTCCTAGGAGATGAAGGAAGCATAGAAACTAAGGATCCTTTTATGCCCTTAACTATGGAATGTACTCCCTTGGCCCTTCTCGTATATGATTCCAGTATAAAATTTTTCTCAGTCATTTCTTCAGCAAACATTTATTTATTTTCTTCAATGTGCCATCACTGAACTGTGTGTTGGGATTACAGTGGGAAATAAGATAAATATTTTCTCTGCCCTCATGGGGCCTATAGTCTAGTGTCAAAGGCTAACATTGAACAAAGAATTACATACACATACACTTAAATTACAATAAATATCATAAAGGTGGGAGGAGGAATAAAGTACTATAAGAGTGTATAACAGGGTAATATACTCTGGTTTGGGGAACCAGAAAAACAGAATTTAAGCTGAATCTTGGTGATAACCAAAGAGTGTATTAGGCAAGGCATGCTTAAAGGTCTGAATCCAAAATGAGCTTGAATTTTTGGAGACTGAAAGGCTGCAGGGGTGAAGAACAGTGAGTGATGGAGAGAATGGGACAAGTTCATGCTGGTGATGTAGGCAGAAGTTGGTTATTATCTTAATATTTTTAACAAAACAGTCTGTTAGTGTCTCCATTCCCTTTTCAACAAAAGCACATGACATCAGGATTGGCAATGCTTTCCTGTGTGTCATCTAAAATGAGCATATTTTGCCTTTAGCTGAACACCTGAGGAATTTTCAAATATTCCATGGGACATGGAGGCATCTGCACATCTCATTGCTGTCTGAAAATCAGTGTGATGCTGGAGGAAATGGCCATTGGCCCAGGGGTGTGGGTCAGCTCCCACAGGGACGTTCTATGGGACTTCACTTGCGAGTTTTCAATGCGGAGGCAGAGGTGTTCCAAGTGCTGCACCTCAGATCAAAGCACTTTGAACTGTAGCAATTGTATTTAAACTCTCAAGCACCACCATATATTTCTACATATTGTTTTCACTTAGGAAAAGACACTGACAATTAGTGATATCACAGTAATCTATTCCTGGATTTTTTTTGATTTTTTTTTT
>NW_006378002.1:0-1306 GCF_000327345.1 Myotis davidii | reverse complement strand
TGATGATGATGATGATGATGATGATGATGGCAGAACAGGATGGAGGCCAGTCTGTGTCTGTGCTGTGTCCTGACCGTTCACCACCCTGGACACCATTCCCTGCCTGGTGCCTGAATAGCCTGCCAGGTGCAGGGCTAGAACCGCACCCCCTTCCCTGTTTTGGGCGATTCTGTCTTTTCACAGCATTCAGTTAGGCAGTAGGTGAGGGGAAAAGCACCATCAATAAGAGCAACACACACACTAGAGCCAGCCTTTCAACTGGAAAAGTGAGATGCCTTTACTTTGTCAAAAAGCCCCGCAGGGCCCTGATCAATCTGGCCACAGACAGCAGATTTTATAAAGGAAATGTGTTTTCATTGGTGCCATAAAGTTGCAAACATAGATCTAGAAACAGCTGTCTGATCATTTTTTAGCAAGTTGTTAAGCCCTCCACAATATAATCTCTGCAGAGAGCCCTGAATCAAGTCAGAGGAGGGAACCCCTGCTTGGAACAGAAGAGTTGTATAAAGGTAAGGAAATGAGCATTTTTGAGTATTTCCAAATGCCAGTACAGGCCGAGGTGCTTTCACAGATGTTATAACATTTAATCCTGAGGAAATGCTACGGGGTAACTGGTGTTACCCTTGTTTCTATAGGTGAAACTGAGGCTTAAAGGGTAAGAGTGTTGCTCAAAGACACACAGTAAGAGACAACCTGAGTGTGTCCGCTTCTAGCACAAGTCCTTCCTCCCATCTAATCAACAGCTCATATGGTGGCACATTGTTTTAGATGTCCCAATTATCTTTTATGTGTATGTATGTTTTTAAAAATATATGTACTATAGTCTTATTCCTGAAAATTAGAAAATACACAAAGTAGTTCTGTCCTAACCGCAACCACTTGCAGAAGCTGATTAATAGTCACTGGCCTTGGTAACGATTTCCTTCCTTCCCTATTTCCCTTTGCTAATATGCAGTTGTATTTATTTCTAAATATGCTTTCCCTTCAAGCATATTTCTAATGTAAGTGTAATCAAAATGTATACACAGTTTTAACTCCTTAGCCAATTACTTTTTGCATAGTGTTTCATTGTGTCACCTCCTTGAGTGTTCTGCTGTCATTTAAGTAACATTTGGTAAAAGGAGAAGCAGAAAGAGTAAAGTAGACCCTGAGTGGTCTGGGCAGAAACATGCAGGTTTGATGCTGCCCACATGCTTTTCTTCAGTCCTCTCAGCCTGCTCTGAAGGAAGGTGGTTGGCTCATTATCATTTAGTCTGTGGCACTGCAGACTATCCTTATGAGTTTTGGCTGAGCGTGGAAGGCCCAA
>NW_006378001.1:0-1306 GCF_000327345.1 Myotis davidii | reverse complement strand
GGTCATAAGGGAGGCTGTGCATGTGTGGGGGCAAGGGTCTATGGGAAATCTCTGTACCTTCCTCTTAATTTGGCTAGGAACCTAAAACCATTCTAAAGAACTAGTTTTGTGAAAAGATAAGAACAAAAGGAAGCTCATCAAAGCGTTGTCTAAAATAGCAAATGATAGGTTGAGAACTTGCAGTGGTCTGATAGAATTTGGGGAGCAAACAGTGAAATTCAGATTGCCTCAAAGAGAAGGGGTCCCCAGGCGTTTAGTCAGGACCCGTAGAGGGTCAGATTGAATGGCTAATGGCTGACCAGAAAGAAAGAGATCAGGCTTTAAATGATTAAAGCCCAGTTTCAAATTGCCACAAGAACAGAACACAGGAGAAAAATGATATAATCATCACAATAAAGGCAACATTGCATATAAAATTAAATATCCATTTATAATTTAAAGTTTATAGATATTTAAGAATCGTCTTTCTTGGTGTGTTAAACCTGCAGCAAATATTATTCTAAGTGGCAGAATATTAGCAGCTTTTCCATGGAGTTTGGGAACATTTTACTATCAGAAATCTATTGTGCATTGTATTAGAGATCTTTACCAGTGCAATAAGAAAAGAAAATATTTTTAAATGTATAGGATTATAAATAAAAATATTAAACTGGCATTTTTCATCTATGACATGATTGCACACATAGAAAATAATTCAGAAGAATCTACAAATAAATTATTAGGGTAAACACATGAATTTAGACAAGTCACTGGTTATAAGATTGACATACAAAACAAATTATGTTTCTATATGCTAGCCACAAACAGAACACAAAAATTTTTAAAGTCTACCACTTAGAATAGCATAAAACATCAAATAATTCAATATAAATATAACAGGAGATTTTTGAGACAATCACCTGGAAAATGATATAACATTATTGAGATAAGTAAAAAAAAAAAAGACCTAAATAAATGAGAGGATTTAGCATGTTTGTGAACTGGAAGGCTCGATATCATAAAGACATCAATTTTCTACAAGTTGATTTAAAGATTCCACATAACAACAGTAAAAATCCCAGAAGTTGCTGTGAATATGTAGAAATTGATAACACAATTTCAAAATTTACATAAAATTTAAAAGCTAAAAATGTCCAAAATAAAATTTGCACTATCATATTTCATGATTTTTTAAGTAAAGGTACAGTAATCAAGATAGTATGGTTTTTGTGCAAGGATAAGCAATAAAGAACCCAAAAATGACCCACCTGTATGTATGTATGTATGTGTGCACACAAGACTGATTTATGACAAAGATGGGGACAGC
>NW_006378000.1:0-1306 GCF_000327345.1 Myotis davidii | reverse complement strand
CAAACATAAAAATCTAAAAGATATTGGTGCACAATTACACCAAAGGATAGAAGGGCCCTTATAAGTATCTCCTTTCCTTGGGCTATTTCTGGGCATTATCCCCATTCCAGGTTCTAGGAGTGAGTCCTATTTGGCCACAGTTCACTTAGTGAGCTGCTATAACACATTTGAGTTCTTGAGGGAATATGGCCAAAAACGAAGGAGGAATTGCCAAAATAATCCCAGAGAGATAGAGTAGAAGCATGATTACTCTGTCGGCCAAACCGTAGTATGCTAACACTCTGGACATTTTAATATGTGCACGAGCAAATTATTCCCATTGTTTACGCCAGTTTAAGCTTCCAAAGTAATCAATTACCTAAACAAAGGCCCAAAGTTACAGAGGCTTTTGTCACCTCCACAACTGAGCCATCATCGTACTTTTTAATCACATAAAGGAGAAATAAGATGCTTTTCAAAACAGTTTACGTAATACTTCCTAAAAAGTAAATTCACCAAAGGGAAAATTATTTCTTAAATCTTGGCCTCTGGAAACATTTAAGGGTGAACTTTGCTGAACAACTTGTGTACACTCTAGAAGACAGGCAATAATTGGGAATAGAGTACCTTGAATTACAGTGGCCTACAAAAGAGAAGCTACCCTCTCTTGCTACTTGGCCATTATTGATCCAGCTTTCTCACTTCAAAGAATCTGAGCTAATTATGAAAGAGTTACTGTCTCTTCACAGCTATTGTTTCATATTGATATCACAACTTATGTTCCCAAAACACTGAATTATGAGGTTATTTCCTAACAATATTTTCTTAAGACCCAAAGAACTGACATTTACTCAAAAAGTACAAGGTATTAAATGTTATTCACCCTTCTGAGAACATTGCTTCTATATAATATATTAAGAATAATGTTTCAAAAAACAGCTTATAAAAATGAAAGGTCAACAAACTGAAGCATATCACCTAATTACTCCATGTCACAGAATAAGAAACATTTTAATTTCCATACTTTATCCCTGGATTTGAATCATTCTGAAACTCTAAAGAATAATCTAAACTTCATTTGGCACCAAAGAAAATGGCAAAGATAATAAAGAAGTGAATCAAACATTTAAAAGTTTTATTAATAAATTATAACCCTTGCTGAAAAAATACAGTTTAATTTAATGTTCAATTTAAATATTAGTTACTTTCTGAAAAAATGTTTAAAAAGTAAATTTCCATGGTGATTAAATTGATGTTGTTTATTTGACAGTTGCTGAAACTAGATCTTAATCATTCTCACTGCCCCTCCCATACACACACACACACA
>NW_006377999.1:0-1306 GCF_000327345.1 Myotis davidii | reverse complement strand
ACCTAACTTCTTGCTTCAACAAACAATGCCTTTAAACTCTTTTTTAATAAATGTTTTTGTTCTGTCCTTGTCTACATTTTAGCTTGACAATTTTTATCCATCTTTCAAGATGATGCCTTATACACGAAGTATTTTCCTACCTTCCCAAGAAGGAAGGTTTTCACTCTAATTTCCTCTTATACTTTCAATGTAGTGTGTATGAGTCACTAGATTATGACTTTCTAGGAGGTAAGAAAGTCTCTCACAGGTGTGTTGTTTGTTTGTTTTTGCATATGGGAGGAGCTCAGTATATAATTACTGAGTAAAAAAGGTTAAAAACAAACAATTGGGCTTAACCAACAATTTTACATTAATAATGTATTTTGTAACTTTGGACATAATTAAGTAATTGAATAATTAACATAAATAATACTCAATGTCACAATTAAATAATAGTACAACATTTCATCTCACACACCATTATGTCAAGGATGTCTCCCTTTTGTGTGAAACAGGGTAATATTAGTAGCTAGCATAACAATGGGAGTAAAAATATCTAATTAGTCTTATAAATCCCAGTAATGTTTTCTGCTCTTATTCCCATAGTCATGCCTACCCAGAGAACTTAAACTAAACAGTCAAATGCAAATTGGTGTGGGCCCTTGACTGCCAAGAGAAAATAAAAGCCATTTGTGTTGAGTTCAACATAGATTTCATTATCAAGAATGTGCTAAAAACACACTGACACTGCTGTGGTACCGTGTAGGTGGCTTGTCTGACACGTGGGAGGCTCATCTTTGGTAGAAACATGCTGACATATGACTCTATGATTTATGCTTCCCCACGAAATCTGTAAATACAGGTAGTGCTTTGTGCTTTGACAGGATACTCAACTGGAGAAAACAATAGCAAGCTGATTATTTTTTCCACATCCCCATAAACAGCTATGTATATTCAGACTTGAAAGCTTATATTCGAAAGGTCATTCAAGTGAGGACGTTTGCAGTTATCATCTCGACCAATAGATGGGGATGCAGCACCAGTTTGACATGTGCACCACTTCTGTTCCCCAAGACAGCCAGAAATTGTGGCAGGAGCCCCTATTCCAGACAAAGGGGAAGAAAATCTATTAAGTGTCTTGAGATGAGCAAAGTAGAGAGCTGTAAGGTAAACTAATGAATGGCTGTAATTAAATAACACTGAATGGTGTTTTTACTGATTATGCTGAGACAACATGTAAAATTACTACATTTTATACCTTTGATATTTTAACAATTATGATCATGGTCATTTGCAAATAATTTAAAAAGTAATGTAAGTGATGTAA
>NW_006377998.1:0-1306 GCF_000327345.1 Myotis davidii | reverse complement strand
TCTGCACCATCTCTGGGCGGAGTAGTGTAATACCTCCTAATTGGTCTCTGCTCCAACTCTTACCTCCTGATACCAGTTATATGAGTCTTTAATAGAAAGGAAATTAAATATCATTCTTTCTCAAATTCCTCCCTATTTCCTATTACATTTAAAATATAAACTCCTTACTATGGCTTCTGAGGCCCAGATACCTGAGCATGGCCTCTCTAGGACATTTCCTAATGCTTCCTTTTACTAACAGTGAAGGCTGCTGCCAATCCTAACATCTTTTGTTCCTGGTTCATAATAACCTTTCTCCTCTCCCAGAGCCCTGATAGAAAGAGATTTCATACGAGCTTCATTTTCTGTTTCCTAATCTTGATTTATTTTTATTCATAATACTTAAGTATTACCTGAGATTATGTGACTTATTTTTCTCACTCTGTTTTCAGAGGACAGAGACTTTGCCAGTAGCCTGGAATCAACAGTGCCTGGTGCCATGGCCTGTGTGGCTGTATGGTTAGAGTGTTGACCCTTTAGAGCAACACCTGCTTAGGAATCCTGAATTCTTACAAATATCTATGTTTGTATAAAATATATTTTGATATTGAATTCTTACAAAATATCTCTACCTTCAGATTGAAGAGACTTGGTGTCCAATCAAATTTGCATAATTCTAATTTTATTTTTAAAAAGTTTAAGTGCATTTAGTAGCAGAAATGCATTTAATTCTTATGAAAGTTACTTTAGTGTTGGTATTCATCCACTAACAGGTGAGGTCTCATGTTATTAATTTTTTTATTTACTTATTAAATGGATGGTTCATAAGAAAATTATACTTGGCTGAGCCTTGGGAAAATTTGGGGGGAAAACAAAGAAAGATTAGTCCATGTAAAGAGAGAGAAAAAGGATAAAAAATGGATGTAATTGTCTTTGTCTCTTTTCTAGGCCTAGGAAAAGATAAGGATTACCTGGATGAATCAGAACATGCTAATTATGACCGATCTCGGCTAATTAAAGATTTTGTTCCCAAAGATGATTCTGAATCCAAGAAAAGATTGTCTAAGGTAAGGTAAGGTAAATTAAACTATTAATAAAGCCATTTGAAGATCATAACATTTAAAACTTTCATTTTTCTTCAGTAGTAATCTATACTGTGCTGGAAAGTTTAAGAAAGCACAAAGTCGAATGCAGATATCTAAGGACTCAAAATTGAAAAATAATGTGTAGACATATTTTCTTATCCAAAACAATTTTATCAAATAATCTGAAATACAAAATTATTCAGTAATATCTTCTTTAGGGGGTTAGTCCATCTTTTTTTTTT
>NW_006377997.1:0-1306 GCF_000327345.1 Myotis davidii | reverse complement strand
TCTTTTCACAAGTTATTTCAATAGAGCAGGAATAGAAAGTAAGTATCCCCTTTAATACACCCCATGGGATCAAATCCAAACCTAACAAAGTATTTTATTCCAATATATTGGCCTCATCAGGAAAAAATAATGAATTTTGTCAAATATTTACTGGACTTAAATTTTCGAATCTCTCAAATGTATTAAAGGTGTTTTGCATTTCAATTTTCTCCTTCATCACCTGGAGTTTCAGTTAACTGGTTTATGTTTTGTGTTTTTTTCTTTTCTATTTTTTTGTTTGTTTTTTTCTTTTTTTTTTAATCTCCAACAGTCATGCTTTTCAGTTTTCAATTTTGTTTGACTTTCTGGAAAGGAGTTCTGTTGTACCCACTAAACATAAAGCATTGCTCATTTTCAAGGTAATGTTCTCTTGGTTCAGTTGTTGGGCAATATATGCTTTGCACACAGTAGAATTTCATGACATCCTGCCCATGGTGCACTTAGAAAATCACTGAGGCTGTAAGAAATGATGAGTTAGATACCAAGGACTGACGCAGGTAGTAGAGAAAAGAAAGCCTGATAAATTATCGGAATACTAGGCAGTAATAAAAAAATCCAGTCTAATAAAGCGTTTTAGTTGGCAGTACATGTGAGTCATTAAAATCATGAAGTGTTTATGATAAGGATATTAAATAAAGTGGATTGTGGATATGAAAAGATACTGTGCAAAATCTACTTTTTGCACATTCTTAATGAAATTTAATGTAATTTCTGAATTAAAAAAGTTGACACTGACCAAGGATACAAACATATTTCCAGCCCTGAAGTGAAATCCTCTTAAAGTGCATGATCTTGGACTGCCTGTTATTTATGGGAGAGAGTTCTGGTTTGCAAAGCTTTCTGAATGTTGGTGATTGATTGGTAAGGCAAATTCTCTCCTCCTTTTAAGGTCTGTGTGACAATAAAGTTAACCTCTGTGCACAAACAGGTTAGAACACTTTACGTGCTTAGTTGCTAAACCATCCTCTGGCTTAATTGGCTGAAGAGAATGCTGAAGTAAGTGAGGCTATCTTAAAGCTTCGAGTTCCTGCAAATGTGCTCAACGCTCCATCCGAAACAAAGAGAAGTAGCCAAATCCAGTGCTGTGCCGTGCTCTCCAACCCATCAGGCCAGACACCCTCTTTCTGTCTGCACAGGCCATGTTCTCCTCTGCTCTTTGTTTATTAAGCCCCTGATATTACAACATTCATTTATGATCATTGAAAGGTAGAGAGGGGGTAGGGATGAAGCAGAGGAGAAGGGAGGATCAAGGAAAGGAAGGAAGAAG
>NW_006377996.1:0-1306 GCF_000327345.1 Myotis davidii | reverse complement strand
AAAAAAAAAAAAGAATGAATTGCCTTCCCACTATATCTTCATTGAGATATTCTACATTTCCTTATATTAACCAAATACTAATGTTACTTTTCACATTAAAATTTTTAAGCCATTTGGAGTTGTTAGAGTTTATTTTTGTAAATGATTTAAGGTAATGACCTAAATTTTCCTCCACCATTTTCAATTAATAAGTAATGAATTAATTAAAAATTAGAGAAGCTGTGTAGCATAGTTATGAACACAGATTCTTAGAGCCCGGCTGCCTGTGTTCAAAACCCAGTGCGGCCACTTACCAGGTGGGTGGCAGGGCAAGTGCCTCAGTTCCTCATCCATAAAAAAGGGTATAGTCTCTACAGCTTAAAGCTGTGACAATTAAATGGATTCATACATGTAAGATGTGTAGAACAGTACTGGGTACATAGTACATGTTTAATCAGTGTTGACAACTATTACTATTAAAATGTTCTTTCTTGTGATGTATCCTCTATTATGACCCCATGTAAACATAGGTCTATTTTTTTATTTTTGGGTCTCTATTCCATTGCTTCCCCCCGCCCCATTGCTGTTTTGGTTCCTGTATTAATAACACATTTTGTCATTACTCCAGCCCTGTAATATGTGATATGTCTTTATAACCTGATGACTTGGGTCTCTTCCTCCTCCTTTCGTATTCTTCACAATTGTCCTAAGCTATTTATGGACTTTTATTTCCATATAAAGTTTCTCAGAGAAGCCCTGTTTTTGACTGGTATGTTAAATTTATAGACTATGTTTGTTAGAAATGAGGTCTTTATAATGTTAAGTCCTGCCAGCTCTTCTTTATTTCACATCCTATAATAGAGTTTTTGGTTTTTCTCCAAAATGTCTTATATATTCTTTTTTTGAGGTAATTTCCTGGATAGTTTATAGGTTTTCTATCCTTTTCTTAGTTTTATAAATGACACTTTCTTTACATTTTCCAGTTGGTGATAGTTGGTATAGAGTGCTCTTAATATTTGTTTGTTAACCCTATATCTAGCTTAGGGTTCCTTTTATTAACAACATTTTATTTACTTATTTGCTTGTGTTTCCTATGTAAATGTTCACTCATCTGCAAATAATGACAATTTAATCTCTTCCCTTTCAATCCTCCTACCTCATTTCTTTATCCTGCTTTATTCCTTCAGCCAGGACCTTGAAATCCTTGATGAAGTGGGCTTCCTTGTCTTGTTTATGGCCATAAAGAGGATGTGGCTAAAGTTCATTAACTATGTTTTTTTTTTTTTACTGTAAATAACCTTTTTTTTAAAAAATATATTTTATTGAT
>NW_006377995.1:0-1306 GCF_000327345.1 Myotis davidii | reverse complement strand
TCAAGTCTCCATCCATCACCATTTATCCCCCTTCTTTTAAAAATACTCCTTTCCCACATATAGTAATATGTTTATTTTAGAAAATGAATTTTTCTTGGGATTGGTTTTGATGCTTCAGCTATTAGAAACATTTTTCCCGCTGCCTCTTTACTGATCACAATTACAAAGTTAAGACTAATAACTTAGTTCTTCTGTGCTGTGCAGATTTTTGTTTTGAGTAATTATGAAACAGGATTGATAATATTCTCATTGAAAGTTGGTGTCTAGAACTGAAAAATTTCCTTTGTTTATAAACACATATTATGGCTGCTCTGTCATGTAGAAATAAGAACTGGTTAATCTTGTTTTTATTAGCCCATTATTCATAAAAGTGATTTTTGTAAAAGAAACACTTGTAAAAGTGATTCTTTTACATTTGGGTGCTTATGAATAGAGGGGTTAGTTGAGTTTCATATGACAGAGTCCAGACATGATTGGGTTTGGCTTCTTACCTGTGTCGTTAATAAGCTTGGTCAGTAAAGGTCTTCTTTGAGCCAGATTTGCCCTTTAATTCATCTTTAGGACATTAATGTCCTTTGCTAAGTTTAATGATCAACTTTGCCATTGTTTGGTAAATATGCAAGTGTTAAATGGAGTATTTAGACCTAACCCTACATAGTAGAGAAAATGCTTAGGTCATTATATTGAACTTTATTTCTAGAACATGCTAGTGTGGGCCTGATAACTGAAACATATTTAACAGGTGAGAACACACTGAGGTGTAAAGCCTTTTCTTCAATGTATTTAGTCATATTGCCACCTGTTAATCATTATAGTCTTTTTTTGTTGTTTTTCATTTGGCAGAAAAGACAGCTTTGATTTCTGGCTGCAAAAAAGATATGAGGAAGAGCTCCTCCCCTTCCTTGAGTAACTGCAACTCCGTTCTTGCTAACAAAATATTTGGAATTCCACTTGATGAGCTGCAGCAGGGAGGACATCCAGACAATGAGGTTCCATTCATAGTCCGCCACGTTGTGGACTATATTGAGGAACATGGTATACATTTCCTTACTTTGAGGGCTAGCCTTTGTTTTAATAAACACTACTTGTCCCTTTTTGATCTTGGATTTTTTTTTTTAGCATGGAAAGTCCAAAATATAATGAGGAAAAACAATAGAAATTCTTTTTTTACGTTTTAGTGTGTTTTATACTCAGAAATGCCCAATATAGAGCATTTTAGTGTGGGGGAGATATTAGGAATATTTTTAATGGATAATGGGGTGGGATAGTTCGACCGGTGTGGCTCAGTGATTGAGCTTTGACCTAT
>NW_006377994.1:0-1306 GCF_000327345.1 Myotis davidii | reverse complement strand
AAGAAGTACAAATTGGTAGTTACAGAATAGTCGCAGAAATGTAAATTACAGTCTAGGGAATGTAGTCAATAACTATGTAATGTATTTGAAATATTGGGGAGACCACTCTGTAAAGTACACAATTATCTAGCCACTTCACTGTACATGTGAAAGTAGTACAGAATAAGGTAGAATGTAAAAGAGAAAGAAAGAAAGAAAGAAAACACGTAAAAAGAAAGTGAATTTTTATACTCCCGTTGCGGTTGTTAGCCTGTTGTGCTACCACAATTTTTAAAAATCTCTGTCTCTGATTCTGGATACATCTTTAATTAAATTAACATATACAGTACATTCTGTTTCTCAATGATTGGTTTTGTTCTACCACTTCCCTTTATCCTTTCTTATGTACGATCACACTGTTCACTGCACCCTGAGCTAGCTGCGAGGGCTAGTCTGCCTTTGGTGTTTTTACTTGATATCTTCCCGTTTTATTTTAAAGGACAAGTTTCAGAGTGTGGGCTCTGGAGCTAGACTTGCCAAATTCATGTCCTGCCTAAAACCCTGGGCAGTTTGCTTCATTTGAGAATAGTTGTATCTTCTCTGAGAATAATAGTAGCATATTCTTCATGGGGCAGTGGTGAGGATTAACAGAGTTAAAACACATGCAGCACATAGATTAATATCTGGCACAGAGTAAATTCTAAATAGTACTTGCTATTAACATAATTTTGTCAAATTCAAAACTCATCCCAATTGAGATATTGATTGGAATCATATTAAACAAAACCTATGCATTGGTTTGGAGAGATTGATAACTCCCTCTTCAGGAACATAGCTTGCTTAATTTAAGCCATATTGTACATTTTATCAATGAGCAATTGTACGTTTACCCACACGTAGTGTTCCAGTTGGATTCTTTGTTAACTAGAGCTAGAGCATTTAAAATCTGGTTTGAGAGGGGTATTGGGACCATCCCAAACCCACCCAGATGGGAACCACTGAACCGAATACTCCTCACTAGAATCTTGGAAGGATGAGACCTATTTACTGAGTGTGGTGAATAGCGAGGATAGAAGTTGCATCAACCAAACCTCTCCTTGATAAGAGAGTCAAGACACTCTTTTCTTGGGATGAGATTTGGCGAAGTGGACTGGGCTCTACCTCTAGGTGCCACCAACAGGCATGTCGGTGAGAAGTCAAGGGTTGAGCACCTCTGCTTTCCCACCTTGTTAGAGCTGCACCTCCGCTCCAGTGAGACGCAGGATCCCTCAACTCCCCATTCCATCAGAAACAGGGATGAGCCCTGACTGGTTTGGCTCAATGGATA
>NW_006377993.1:0-1304 GCF_000327345.1 Myotis davidii | reverse complement strand
ACAGCAGGAGCAAACTTGTGCTGATTTCAGCCCTGCTGAATAGCAAGGTCCATTGGCCTTCCACTGTCTTTTATGCTAATACTGTTATGCTTTGGCCTCTGGCAGGCAGGGGATGAAAAACTGTTGGGATCAGTTACCTACAGAATTCATCACATAACATGACATTATGGTTACAGGTGGGATTTGCAGGTAGGTGTGCCAAAACACTTTTTGGTGACAAGATAGTACATGTCAGAGGACTTTAAAGACTGAAAAAAAAATACGGAGAAAGGTATTGTGTGGAGAAAGTAGGGGATGAGGCAAGGGAGAGAAGGAGAAGACGGAGGGACAGTAAAAAGAGAAGGCTCCCTCCCCTGAGCCACAGAGTTGAAGATAACTCCTTTAAGAAACCAAGAAACAAAATGCACTGCTCTCCACAGATGTCAACAGCACTGAGACTTGTACCAACTTAAAAAGATTCAGTGTAAAAGTGGACGGAAGATTTCCACAGGGTTTCCCAAAGAGCTCAGACCCTTCTCCCCACCACCGAATCTCCCAAACGTACTGATGGGTGAGCCGAGCGTGAAGCAAGGAGAGGCACCGCTCTCCACCACTCTCTAGAATCCCACACGTCACATGCCATTTGCAATGTGGCTGTTGGTTGTGAGAACAAGATTGCTCTTTGCTAGATGTGAGGAGGCTGGGATTAGGAGGCAGGTCCTTTTCTGCTTCCCAGGAGCCCAGGCCCTGTGCCTCTCCCACACAACCTGAAGATAGCTGCTCACATCTGCTTGGTGCCTCCCCCACTGAGCGCACCATCTGTGCTGTGAAAGACACGGGAGTTCTCCTGGCTGAGGAGCTGCTGCAGCCAGAGACCCGCAGAGGACCCTGGGGTCCAGTTATGAGGAGTAAACCCCAGAAAATAATCTTCATGCTGAGCTGGGCCATGTTAAAAGAAGGATTAAGTGAGGAGGGCTAAAAACAAAATTTTTCCTGTAAACTTCACTTGGCCCTAAAATATCCATGTGTGCTGATGTCCTGAGAGCTGCAAAGGGGGTGGTTGTAAAGCTAATGGGGCTGGAGGAAAACTGGAAGAAGAACAAGGACAAACTGTGATTTTCCCACTTTAATAATGTATTGCTGTGCCAGTAACGCAGAAAGATGCAGGTACACTGGAGAGGGCCTGGTGGCACTGGGACCATTTGGGAGGAAGAAGAGCATTAGTTTTCTATAGCTGACCTGAAAGTAGTTACACTTACTGGTATGCATAGGAATGAAGATGAAAATGCATACTGAGTTATGAAAAGAGAGTGAAAACAATAAGA
>NW_006377992.1:0-1306 GCF_000327345.1 Myotis davidii | reverse complement strand
TTACTATTGTGTTTTATTTTTGTATTACTTACTATTATTTTCTATATGGACAACTGTAAATTTACTTTTGCTCCCACTTTGTATATTAAAAAAATGTTTAGGTAGAACACCAATTCCCACCTAAAGATGGAATCACACAGACACACAGAAGTATACTGTTTAGATTGGTCACAGAGTGTACAGAGTGGTTATCCAAATTCTCTTTTGTTTTCAAAATAAGTGTCAATTAATGCTTTACCCAATGCATATGGTCAGAACACATTGGCAGACTGATATGAACAGTCTGTAGGTCAACTTATAAGTTAAGGTTTAAGGATTGTTCTTCCAGCTACATGATTACTAAAAGGAAGAAGCTTGAACTCACCCTGCCCCTCCAGGAGATGCATCAAAGACATTTTGCATCCTGTAGAATTCCTTTAATTATAGACTGTGGACTGCTTCATATGGTGCTAAACATACTTAAGAACTTCTGATGTCCTACTGAATGTGTATATATTGTATATATCACACTATTGCACTCATCCACTCAGTGGAGACATTTGTCAGATCTCCTGGGTAAAGTGTCTGGAAGCTGATCTCTGAAAGATAAGGAGTAAGAAGCTTTATAGTTCTGACATTCCAGATAAATAAACTCCTGGTAGTTGAAAACCACTGAAGATATACTTTAGAATACAGATCGATCTTGAATGGTTAACCACGGAGCTGAGATATGAACAAACACAGAAATGTACTTAATCCTTCTCAATAAACAGCCAGTTTTACCAACCATCTTTGGATCTCCTAGCAAGACTTTAAAAAATTCAAGAAGTGCTCCCTAGTGTTAAATGAAAAATAATCCTCTAGCCTGCATGCTGTGAATTGTCTGGAGTGTTTTCTTGCAATAAAATAGTGAGGGGGTGTTTGTTTAAACAGATCTCTCGTCATTCTTGCCTTCAAGATATCTGATGCTTGGTATATTTTCTCATCAATCTATCAGCTCATCAGAACTCTTTCTAACACACCCCTCCCAAATTGTCAAATGAAAGAGATAGGACAAACTCATTTTTATCACACATAGTTTCTGCCTTACTCACTGTATAGCTTGTTTTTCGGCAAATAGACTTACAAGTTTTCAGCTCTTTTATTATATAGAATTCTATGGGACATGCCTGAAGTGCAGCTCTGAGCTCTGATGATTCAGGCTTCTAGGACATTTTGTTGGTCTTCTTTAAATCCTCAGTACAAAGCCTTTATTTTCCAACAAAGTACATACAACAGACTACTCTCATAATATCCACTTGTTTCATACCCATCTCACTCCCACCAA
>NW_006377991.1:0-1305 GCF_000327345.1 Myotis davidii | reverse complement strand
AAAAAAAAAAAAAAGTTATTCCTGCTCTACCCTTTCATTCACTACACTATCCTTTTCTCCATTTCAACTAGCTTGTCAACATGGGCTATATGTTGGTGATTGCTGATTTTATATCTGAATTCTCTGAACCTCAGACTTCTCACTCACCATGTTCATGTAGAGTTCTTCTAATGATCTCAATTTAATATGTCTAAAATGTATTGATTCCTGTTCCTGACTCTCTCAACTCATTCTGATTTAACCTTCCCCAGTTCAATCGAGGCCATCACATTCAAGCAGTTGCTCAAGTTACAGTTGATGAACTGTCTTTGAGTACTACCTGTTCCTTACCCCAATACTTCAGTAACTCATAGTCTTCCCTATCTTCAAAATCTACCTTAATGTCTAATATCACTACAATGTACTGGCTCTTTAGCACTGTGCTAACCACCATAACTTGTTTTTAGATTAATTATGTGTTCTCTCTATGATCACATTTTACCCCTCCATACTATTCCCCATACAGTTGGATAAAACTCTTCAAAGTGTCTTCCACTGACGCTTGAAATAAACCCTAAACTTTCTTCAAGCTAAAATAGCTCTAAATCATCTGCCTTCTTCACAAGACCTGAAAGATGATCTCACTCAATAATCTCTTTTCTTATTTCTATGGTCCAGTCACACTGCCCTTCTTTTGATTTATTGAATGCATGGAGCACATTCTTAATTTAGAGCCTTTCGTTGGAATATTATTCTACTCAGTCTTCCCATGAATAGTTCTAATTTGGGGTATGAATGTTATGTTCTCAGACAGGCCTCTTTTTTAACCATTCAACTTAATGAAGGTACACTGTCATTATGCCATATCACCCTGATTTACATTTTGTGTAGAACCTGAACATCTGGTCTAATTTCTTGTGCAGGTACTTATGTGGTTATTGAGTTATAAACTGTCTCCTCCAATGGCATGCAGCTTCTCTGTTCAAGGCTATATTCCCAATTCTTAGAATAAGGCTTGATACACTGTAGGGGCCTAGTAAACATTTGTTGAAAGAATCCTTTTGATATATTAATTGATTTTAAAATTGCTAAGCAGGGATCAGTAATTCTCAGAGTAATTAAGATCTACTTGGTTCTCATTTATGGTAATAGACTGAGAAAACTTTGCATGTAAACTTTGCTTTAGAATCTCACAGACCATCTCACAATAGGAAAAGCACTTTGTCACCCCAAAGTGAAGAGGACACTTTAAATATATATTTAACATCCTGACAGGGATAGGGCTACCTTCAACAATATTCAGAAGAATAGAATAATCTTATTAAT
>NW_006377990.1:0-1305 GCF_000327345.1 Myotis davidii | reverse complement strand
ACCACAACAAAAGTGACTTCTTTTTAAGCATGAGACTTCAATACCCTTGTTTCCTTTCTGAGTTTCCCCAGATCCTGCTTCTAGTCAACCTCATGTCTAACCCTCCTCAGTATCTAATGGAATGCAGTTATTCCTAATTAATACTGAAATACATTTTTTTTATCAAACATAAAGATAGAAAGAGAAATAACTCAGTAAAATATTTATTTGGAAACAACATCTGTGAGTTCCCTAAAGGCATTTATTTTTAGGTTTTTATATTTTTTCATGGAACAAATAAGGATATTTAAAGATTTAAAAATTTTAATATGATCATTTCTAATCTACCAGAAAGAAATATAGATTGCTATTATGTATGACTTACCTTATATCTGCATTTTGAAAGCTTAGTTTTGAGTATAGGAAAGAAATGTTTATCTGCATTAACAAGAAACATGGTTTTCTTAGAAAAATAATATTTTCAGATAATCCAAAGATTGGATTTTCTCCAGTACTTTAAATTTTAATCCCTGTCAAACACTTAGCTTAACCTTTTGGATTTTTCTTTTATATTTTTGTGGAGACATAGAAATAACATTTTTCAAAAGCCCCATAGCTATGCAAACAGCGAAGGAGCAAGAAGATGGCTTTGAATCATCCAAAGATAAAAGCAATGCTGACGTAACTCTGGCCAATGGTACTTCCTTCAGTAATGATTCAAACCTTTTAGAAGAGAGACTTGGAAAACTAGATAATCTGTTAGTGTTCAGATCACAATAAAGTTGCTGATCAATGAAGAAATCTAAACATATAGTAAGCATTCATTTTTATTCTATATTAGACAGTATAGTTAGAGCAGTGAGAATAAGATAGGAAGCGCCTATATCTAAACAAATTTCATTAGAAAATTTTGCTTGAATTACTTAAATTATAAAGTTATATTAGTCTCTGTTCATTCTGTTCTCACAATCCAAAGTGCCATCCAATTATTTTTGCTATTCTAAAAAGTCAGTTTCCTCTGCTTATATAATAACATTGTGGTCAGTTAGGAATAAGAATGAAAATTTGATGAGATTAACAATTCACACCTATAAGAGGTAAGAAATTAATTTTACCTAAATGTCTTTGATTCTCAGGGGGCTGAATTTTTATCCAAGCTTATTTTTTAATAATTCTCAATAGAGAGACTGGATACACACAAGGACAATGGCCAGATCACATAAGCCACCAAAACTCAGAATCACACAATAATCCCAGAACTAAACCACATTGTCTACAGAACTATCAGAGCTTGGCCAATGACTGCCAATTTTCCCATTTTTACCC
>NW_006377989.1:0-1305 GCF_000327345.1 Myotis davidii | reverse complement strand
AGGGTAGGCACAGGCACCTTCTTATCCCTCCATGGTCTTCCTATGAAATTGAGCCATGCCTATCGATTCTTACAACTTCCCAGTATGTACCTGCTGATGCCACTATCTCAGTCCCCAGCCACCTAACCATATATTGTACTACCCACATCACTACTTAACTCTTCAAGGATCGAATGTTCATTTTAAGAGATCATGGAATATCGACTCAAAACAAGGAAGAGGTTCCTTTTTCTCACGAATCCCATAATTAGCAAGACACCTTCTCAGGTAGAGGTTAGCCCTCTCCTTCCTGTGTGAAGAGTGTTTCCGTCTTTCACTCAGTCCCTGCCCTGTATCAGCAGGGCATCCCCTCGGCTTGTTCACATGAAGAAGCCATCCCAGTGGTAGGCTGGCTGCATGCCAGCCAATGGCTGTCTCTTAGCTACATTCAGACCTGGAGAAGATGGCAAGAAACTCTTAAAATGGCCTCCGTAAACTCTTCGGGGACACCCCCTACTCCCTGGAAGGATGTGGGTCTTGGTGGTTTTGTTCCTTCGGTTACACATCTACCATATGGAAGGTAGATAAATACATAGCTAGCTTCGGGGATAGTTTTCTCCTTAAAGAATAATCGAAACTGCACTTCTCTCCCTGTAATGGCGATAAACCACAGCACAGGATGTGTGCAGCTCTGCCCTGCCCGGAGACCGAGTACCTGTGCGTCTCGGGCACTGAGAGGAGCAGAGTCGTGAAGAATGCAGGAGCGTCAGATCGGGGTCTCTGGCACCGCTGCAGAGGGGCCCAGGCTTCGTCCTGGGAAGAGCCGTGCATTTCTCATTCTGTCCCACGTCATCGCTTTCTGAGACGCATCCTTGACAGATGACTGGATAATTCAACCCAAGATTTGAAGCTTGACCACGTGGTTTGGTCTTGTTTTATGTCGTTCTCTCCTCCCCACGCTATCCTGAAGCTCAGTGAATTCTCACAAACCACCTTCAAATTGCATCGTGTGTGGTGGACGTAAACGCTGTGCTGTGTTGGAAAGGCTTAAACAGAACACATGCTGTTCTCTTTGGGTGGCATTTATTTTAAAAAACAGCAGTAATTTTTAAAAGTTCAAAAACATTCTCATTCGTCCTTGCACCAGACTCTTGGGTGAGGGTAACTGTGTTTTATGGGTGTTCAGAAATGCAGGGTCGGTAAAGCCGCCCGCACCAGGCCTCCGCACAGCTTCAAGCACAGTGTGCACAAAGCCCTGACTACTGAGCCCTAGACGAGTAGGACTCACCTCAGATTTCTTAATCCTTCAACTAAAAGAATTCTCTG
>NW_006377988.1:0-1304 GCF_000327345.1 Myotis davidii | reverse complement strand
CCATTTCCCTCTTTCTTCTTCTCTCTCTAAAGTCAATGAAAACATAAAGAAAAGAAAAGAAATAGGAGTTCAGAGAGGTGTAGTGACATATTCAGTTTTATGGTGCTGGAGAGTAGCAGGGATAGAATCTAAACTCAGTTTTACAGGGATACCTGGTTTTAATCTTCATTCTATATCTCCTCTCTACATTTATCATATGGAATATCCACATATAAATAGATACTGGTCACTACCAATGGCAGAAAATCAAATTTAGTTTTTTTCAAAGCTTGGAGTCCTAACTTCTGATTTTTTAGTGAAGTCAGGTAAGGGTATATTTCAGCATAACTTAATGGTCTCCATGTCTAAGTCCTTTGCATCAAGTAAAACATCCTAACTGCTCCATGAGCCCTTTATGATGGGCCTGTTTATTTGTCCCAGAAACCAAATGCAAGGGTAAACTTCATGTCTCTTTCAGAACTGCAGTCCTCCAAATAGGGCAGGACTTTTACTGAGGAAAATCTTTTGCCCAAACTCTCTCCTCCTGGGTGCCTTGCTGTCAGATGGCCACCACCCGTCAGACCCCTCTGAGGGTTGTCCTTAAGACAAATGCAAGCCTTCTTGTGGATAACGTGACACCCACAATGTCTCAAGGACAGAGGGATGTCACCTCACCAGCCAAGACCAGAAGGTTTCCCAATGCTCAGAGAAAAGTTTGCCCAAAGTGTCTTTGCTGAATTTCATTCTCTCTAGAGAGCAACTGGTTGGGCAGCCGGATAGAGGAGAAGCAATGAAAGGGAAGTTGGGCTACTTGACCCTGTTAGGAAATTGTCGATTTGTCTTCAGTTGTAACTATCATACGTTTCTTGTCTCCCTGGGAATATCTGGAGGCCACGGGAGCAGTCACCCTGGCACCTAATTACTCACTTTGGGAAAAGCAGTAGGGGCTAGAGCAGTAGTTCTCAAAGTGCAGTTCCCACTCCAAGATCAGCCGCCTTACCTGCGGACTTGCCCAAGCCCAACCCTCAGTCTCCATTCAAGACCGAGTGAATCAGGACCTCTGGGAGCTGGGCCTGGACATCTGTGATTTAACAAGCCCTCCTGGTAATTCTGAGGCACACGCAATTTGAAGAGCTGGGCTTACTTAGAGCTTCCTAAATATGGCTGTATTTTCTAGTGACTTGGCAAGGTTGGAAAGTGGTGACCATTAAATGAAAACATCTGGAGATAGAGCCTAAGCAAGTATTTGTTTATTTGCCTGAGAGTTTCGGAACTTCTCTCCATTAAATACCTTTGTTTGTTTGTTTGTTTTTGTTTTGTTTTTA
>NW_006377987.1:0-1304 GCF_000327345.1 Myotis davidii | reverse complement strand
CTGGTGCACGAATCAGTGCACTGAGCCTCTAGTTATAATATTGTCATTATTAGTATAAAAGCTAATATTTTATGCACTTACCATGTATGAGTAACTATTGTAAACACAATAGAAAATATCTGATGTATTCATCCTAACACTTGTATATTAAAAAGAAAACTATTGTTATCTCCATTTTACAGATGAGGAGAACGGGAAACAGAGAGGTTAGCTTTCATATGTAAGTGAGCAATTAAGCCAAGATTAATATTAAGGTAAGTATTTTAAGGCCACATAGTGACTGTGAGGCTGAAATCTAACCTGAGTTTGTGCGACATCCAAAGTCCAGTGTCTTTCTTCTCCCCCATTCTGTTCCCACTTACTTGAAACAGCAATAACAACAACAAACCTGAAGCCATGCATATAAAAAACTACAAGTATGATGTGAACTGAAAGTGCTATAAATTGCTATCAGATTCAGAGAAGGGCTGGACTGATTAAAGAAACATGTTTGAATTGACCTTTTCACTGAAACTTGGTGAGTCAGATTTAGTAATAACACATATTATTCCATAAGTTCATTCATGATGGTCCTTAGATATTTTGCACTTCTTTTGTATGGATCCTCAATCTGGAAAATGAACTCCAAATCAGAGATAAAAACCATGACAGAAATAAAGTAACATACACTTCAAAGTATGCCAAAAAAGGTGTTGAGGAAAAATGATTTTCCTTGAAAGGGAAGGTAAAGACTGGTATTTGTGATGGAAGAGGCTGGGAAGGAGAAATACACTTAGATATACTTCCCATTTTCTAATTTTTATGAGCAAGGAATAGAAAACAAAGGTATCCAGTAAAGTTATGAGAAAAGAAAGGCTTCCCTCATCTAAGGCTGAGATGTGCTCCAGGTAAAAGTGCCTTGAGTTGCCTAATAGCATGAGTCGTTTCTAGGGTAAGACCTGGCAGGGCTCACAATGAAAGTCATTGTGGAGAAATTCGTAAGTAAGATGAGAGATGTTCATTGTGGGACTGGTCCTTGGAGGCAGAGCATACCGCAGATTTTAGGTTTAGTCACCTTACACATACCTCAGATTACCATTGGTTGATGTTTTTAGCTAATTAACTTTTTAGAACCACTGAATAGAATCCTTGTCAGTGAAAGGTCATGGTATCCAGGAATATCTACCATCTATTGGATGCCTATTAAGGGCCAAGAGCTTTAAACATATTATACTAGTATCTATTTCTATACTAGAGACCCAGTGCACAAAATTCCTGAACTCAGGGGATGTAGGTGTCCCTCAGCCCGGCCTGCACCCTCTCGC
>NW_006377986.1:0-1305 GCF_000327345.1 Myotis davidii | reverse complement strand
ATCTGCACATTTATGTTAGTCCAGATAATATTCTGTATTTTAATACAGAATTGTCCCAATAATATCCTGTATTTTAATTTATAATTGGCATATCTCTTTAGTCTCCTTAATTTGTAATTTTTTCTTTGTCTTTCTTGATATTGACATTTTTGAAGAGCAGAGGATCATTTTGTCGAAGGTCTCTCAATTGGGTTTGTCTGACATTACCTCACAGCAGGATACAGACTATGTGTTTTTAGTAGGAATCCCACATAAGTGACGTACATCCTTTTCAATACATCACAACAGGAGGCCCGTTCTGTCTGTGTGCCGCTCTTTTGTCGATGTTAGTGGTGATCACCTGATATGGTGGTATCTGCCATATTCACTGTGAGGTTACTGATTTCCAATCGACAGCCAGATGAAGAGATACATAAAGCGAGGTCTTGAACAAAGGACCTCTGTCCTTGTCCTCTGTCCTTGTGACCCAGCACGGTGGCACCTGGAAGTGTACTGGCTCCCCAACGTGGAAGCTCCCTGAAAAGGCTAGTTGATAATTGTTCATATTAAACTATCCTAAGTTAACCATGTGGCTTCTGTCTCCTGAGTGTACCCTGAGTTATACACAGAGAAGCAAGCCAGTTGGGAGGAGGTTATTACGGAAATTCAAGTGGAAGTGCAGATAAATGAATGGATGTGGGGTATGGAGAGAAGTAATTTGATAGATGTTTAGAGGAAAAATATCTACCTAACCTGTTAATTGGTTTCTGGTTTGGACAACTGAGTAGATTTTGATGGCATTCTTGGAACTGAAGAATACAGATTTGGAAAGTAGAGGGAGAATACGATGAGCTCATTTCTATACATACATTATTTGAAACATCTATGGATATCCTCGTGAATATGTTCAGTGGTATTGAAATAGGTTATGAATATAAAATTCTTAGGTTATGAATTATAAAATTTGAATATAAGAGAATGTATGAATTACAATGCTACTTGGTATTGGGGGAAAGGCAATTGAAGGAAAATAAACTTTGACTCAAATACCAAAAGAATTTAAAGTGCTAGACCAGCTATTTGCCATATCAATGAAATAAGAAAGGTTTTATTAAAAGTATTTATCCATTATAATTTTGTTATCACTGCATGGTAAGATATTATGTGTGTGGGCTCATGTATGGCAACGTTCTTTTTAAGCTTACTGAATACATATTGTTATTTTATTTAAGATCTTTCAATATTATATTTATTTCTGTATACCTTTTTAAATTAAGTCTATTGGGGTGACACTGGTTAATAAGATTATGTAAGTTTCAAGTGTAC
>NW_006377985.1:0-1304 GCF_000327345.1 Myotis davidii | reverse complement strand
GTCGCGACCCACAGGTTGAGAACCACTGAGTCAGGGTAATGCCAATGCTGGATTTAAAAGATTCAAACATGTAAAGGCACAAATACAACAGAAGTGCACTTGTGGCTCATGCAACAGACCTGGTGGATACACCTTGACAGTCGGAGGTCTCTGGTTAACACATTATTCTGGTACTTAAGCTGCCTGCAACTCTGTGGGCTCTTCACTGCATGCCTCCCAAAGTTGCCTTAGGGGTTCATCTCTCCCTATTGGCTGGAAGAGGAAGGTAGCACGGGGCACACGTAGGAGGATAATTTTGTGGGACAGGGACAGAAATTACAATCATTACTTTTGATATCACCCCATTTACTAGCACTTAGTCCCTTCACTAAAAGAAAAGCTTGGGAATGTAGTCTGACTATTTGCTCAGGAGAAAGAGAAAACAAATTTTGCTGAATATTTATTATTAGTCTTTATTTCATGGTACGTGACACTAATCTGCATGGTTAACTTAGAAAAGGCATCCTACATCCCAGTCCTGAGTTGTGTAAATCAAAGGGATAATTGGATAAATACATGTGTAAATAAATATACATCTAATATGTAAATATAAATAAACACCTAATAATCTCTACCATACCATTTTACCACTTTGTAGTGCATGGCGCTGACCTGTGAGAGTACCCTAGACATTTAAATAGAGAAGGTACTCAGCATCCCAGACCTGAAATCTGTCAAAGGGATACTTGGGTGGCCACTTAGGACAACCTGCCCTGTCAAATCATTGATGCTACCGCTAAGGCTGGCTCCTGCAAGCCCAATGTGGAAGGACGAGCTCATTCTCCTATTCTGTGATTATCTTCCCATGCATCTCTGCTTTCAGTTTAACACAAAAGTACTGGGGGAAATAAGGTCAGATGGCCATTTAAAAAATGAATTCACTACTTTTATTCAGAACAGGCATCTATTTATATTCTGTGCATACATTTTACAGATGTGAAAATAAACAATGGAGAATCTTTTGACCTAGGATCACAGGGACATTTAGTTTGAAATGCAAAGGTAAAAACTTCCCTGTGAATGGTTTTTTTAAAAAATGGTCAGTTTATATAAACTCTTTAATACTTATATATTAGAATACATGCTTTTAAAAACATATATATTTCATTTATCTCATTCAGAAAAACCGGATATTTCTTGTTTTGTGAAGGCATGTGAGAAAAAACAAAGAATTGAAGAATTAGACTTTGTATTTTAAATTCTAAAACTTAAAAAAGTTAAAAGCACTCAGAGCATAGGCAATAGATTTGAGAGAGCAAAACGGA
>NW_006377984.1:0-1304 GCF_000327345.1 Myotis davidii | reverse complement strand
TTTGCATACTATGCTTTTATTATATAGGATTTAGTTCCTTAGATGCTATAGTACTGAAGACATCCTTTCTTATTCCCATGGGTCTCACTCTAGTTGGAGATGACCAGTACAGAAGTAAATAATAATTACAGCAGCACAGTAAGACTTGAATGCTCTCCATGATTCCCTCCCGGCTGTACATAAGAAAAAAAATCTTCTTTCTTAACTGATTATACAAGGTGCTCCACAATCTAGTTCACTCTTCCCACTTAATTTCTCACAACTCTTCTACCCCTGTCAGCAGGTCTCCTCATGGTCCTCTCAGACATACTCAGCTTGTTCCACTTTCATGCCCTTTTGTGATGCTCTCATTGCCAAACATGTGCACTCTTCTCTGCTAACTCACCCAAAAACAACTGGCCTTCTGGAATGAGTAGAAGCCTTCCTCTTTCAGAAGGCTTTTCTGTCTGCTCTCTCAACTCTGAATCCTGACAGAAATCACCTGGACCACTCCATCTGGCACTTGATAAAGAACTGATGTACTCAGCTACTCTTCCATGTCATTTTTATTTCCTTTAGGATCCACTGCATTGAGGAAAAAGGCAGCTATGCTGTTGTGAGAGGGAGTCCTAGACTGGGAAGTAGAATGCTATTTTCCACCTGCCTGCTAATTATATTCATTCAGTCAACAAATATAGATTGGTCACTTTCTCTGTGCCAAGCACCTACTATGTGTATGTCAATGAAAGATAATTTTGACAACATTCTCTACAGGATTGGCAACCACAGCTTGGTTCTACTTCCTCTCCACACTCTTATTTTAGAGAACTGGGTTTCAAATAAGAAGTTAGAAAACTTATTATCAGTTGTATGTGTACTTAAGCAAGTTAACTACTCAGTGTTTGTAACCCCCTCTGAAAGATGAGGACACTAATACTCACTCCCAGGGTCACTAAAAGGACTGGAAAAAACAACTAGTAAGACATTACAAAGTACTAATAACATGCTCACCATTTTAAACATTTATTAAGACAATAATGATAAACAGAGTACCCATTCACAACTGGTATAGGAAGAAAACCTATAGATTGACATAGATTCAGACATTTTAAAAGAAAAGCTTAAAGTGGAAAACTTTTTTTTCAAAACCATAACCAAAATGACTATAATTTAAATGAGAACTTTCCAGAGGGACATAAGGATCCCTTTTGTCTTTACTTAAATACAAAATATTGTGCCCCGCTAGTATGGCTCAGTGGTTGACCTATGAAACAGGAGGTCAGGGTTCCATTCCCAGTGGAGGGCATGTAGGAGGCAGCTGATCA
>NW_006377983.1:0-1304 GCF_000327345.1 Myotis davidii | reverse complement strand
TTTAAAATGGGAGAAAAATAAACCCAAATGATCTCTGGCTGTGCTGAAGATGGAACAAAAGTAAGTGAATTTAAATAAAAAGTGGAAGTTAAGAAAGTACTCAAGTCCTAGACTCTCAGAATGATTGAACACCAGCACCGTCTACCTGAGAAGATCCGGGAGGTTCTCCTAAATGAGCATAAAAAAGAGAATACACATGGAGTTTTCGATGATGAAAATGTCTGATGAACTGCCTTTTATTCTTCTAAGCCAACACCAAATCTCATTCCGGTGAGGACTTTTCCTAATTTTCTCCCATTATTCCAACTCTCGGACCAGGAACAATTAGTTATCTTTTACTCCTGTGTTCCCATAGCATTCTGTATCCAACAAAAGAACTTCTAGTACTTGTAACTTTCTGCATCCCTCTCTACCTTCCCTACCACACTCTAAATAAAATCTCTGAGGCCAGGGACCTAATCTTACTTATTATTTACCTACCTCAGTTCTTAAAATGATAGCTATTTCAAGATTGTCACTGAGTAAAAGGTTTAGGGAATACATAATTTTCAGTGAACATTCCCCAAGGAATGGATAAATAAATGAAGAAACCCAGGAAGAGTGCCTGTTTTTCTATTTCTTTTAGGATCAATCAATAATCTTATGTAGACCTTTTTGATTAATAAGTGATATTCTGTGGGAAATGTTACCTACCACAGGGATCCAGAGCCAGCCTTTCAACCATGTGCCTTTGAGAAAGGACAGTAGGATGGAAATATTGTCTTCATCTGTCTGATACTTGCCCTCTCCTTCCATACATAAAATTGCAAAAAGTACTAGTTATAGCACATAGACTGAAGGAAAATTGCCTGACACACTGCAGGGCACACCAATCATAAACTCAGGTGACAAAGCTGATGGACCAAACCCCCAAAACACTGTAAGACCACCTATCAATGTCAAAAGCAAAAGTGACACACAGTTTTTCACATTGCTTTAGAAGAGAAACAAAAGTAAGAGATTCGATTTGCAATAGAAAGACTGACTGAGAAAAACAATCAAGAATGAAATGTCATAAGAGATTTCATGATTCCTATAATATGCTTCCTTAGAAAAACATGCATAATTCTGTAAAATATTCCTGTGTAAGAGTGATCCAGTACAATACTGGTTCTCCATGACCATTAGAGTAGATAAGTAGACGTGGGTTAAACAAGTTTGTACAATAAGGTTTCTGATCTTTGAAACTTAGGCATAATTGTATGGTGAAGTAGAGTAACATCTGTCACATTCTATATAATAAAAGCCTAATATGCATATCGACC
>NW_006377982.1:0-1304 GCF_000327345.1 Myotis davidii | reverse complement strand
CAAAGATTAACTTGCTTCAGGTATAACCTTTACAATTCTGTTACAGAAATAAGTCAGAGATTATTGGCTCAGTACCTCCCATAGTAAAAACCATTAAAAGAAAAACAAACAAAACATGGGAACCTTGGAGCCACGTTAGTGTCCATTTCAGTTACTGAAACCACGAGTGTGTGTAATGTGTACTTCCTGGGTAACCATACATCCATGTCTGAAGCTACTTAGGGCAGCTTCTAATCTAGCCTATTTGGGTTGATCTCATTTGATTCCTAAGCCTGATTGAAAATGATCAATGCATGTAGCAAAACTCTCTGCCATTTGCATTGCGACTTATTTAAATAAAACACACATGGCTTTGAACTGAACAATGCATGTCTTCCTTAAAATTTACCTTTTATATTACATTCAGAATGCTTTCAAGTGAACTTGGAAGGATTAATCGTGACCAGAATAAGAGGAATAAACCCTTTCCCATGCTTCTCAATTTCATTCACATATACTAGTAGTTTATCCATATTGTGGAAAGCAGAGTTTTACTTGGAGATGCACATTCTCAATTGAATGTGTGTAGCCTATTTTGCAGGATGTGGAAGCGCTCTGACACGCTTTAATAATAAAAGGTCCAGAAAATAAGAATCAATAACTGACTGAATGTTAGAATCTCAAAGCCCAGTGTTTCTTTAACAGGTTAGTACACACCTGACAAAAACAAATAGCAGAAGCTCTCTTACTTAGCAAAAACTAGAGGCATTCTCACTAAAGGGGAATATGGGACAAGTATGTCTAATGAAAAATATATTTATTTAAAATTTCTCAGAAATTATTAAACAAAATAATTTTTTTAAAAAGGATGTAAAATGATAAATTTGGATATTGAGAAAAAAAACCTAGATTTATTTTGATGACCTTCCTAAATAACCCAGGCTAATCAACAAGTAAGCAATTGGAATTTATAACTTTTAAACAGTGTAGAAAGATAATATACAAAAATGCTTTACTGTAGACTAGTAATAATAAGATAGAAATAGAATGAAAAGTTCCTATTCACGGATATCAGTAATTATGAATAGCCAGAAATACACTTTCTCCATCATTTGAGAGGCAGACTGAGAGCTTAATGACCAAATGTCATAGGTTCTGAAGCCAAGACAGTGTATAAAAATACCAGCTTTGCCATGCATTGTCTATGTGATATGAAACCATTTTAAATTTGAAGAGACATCTCTTTGCCTGCATTCTTTGTGAAAAGAAAATAATAATGTCAATGCTGTAGGGCCGTGGTCGGCAAACTGAGGCTCATGAGCCAC
>NW_006377981.1:0-1304 GCF_000327345.1 Myotis davidii | reverse complement strand
AATAGCCAAGATGTGGAAACAACCTAAGTGTCCAGTGCTAGATAAATGGACAAAGAAATTCTGTGATACATACTCACACATATACACAGTGTAATATTGTTCAACCATCAAAAGGAATGGAGTTTTCCAATTTGCAACAACATGGATGGATGTCAAAGGCATTATGCTGAGAAAAATAGGTCAGACAAAGACAAATACCATACAATCAGTCTCATATGTAGAATCTTAAATAAACAAACCAAGCTCATTGGTACAGAGAATAGGTTTGAGGTTGCCAGGAGCAGGGGGAGAGGGGGAGTAGAAGAAATGCTGATGGGGTTTCAAGGGTAAAAAGAAAAAATAATACATTACAATTCCCCCTCCCCACTCCTCTTACTCGAGCTAGCATCACAGAGCCTTGGCTACTTGTGCAACTGGAAAATAAATTGATAACTAAGAGTGGCTTTGCAGATCAGACCCTCAGTGGAACCGTGGAACTGGGTGACATAGAGTAACCCACTCCTGACTGAAAAGTCAGCAGTGACGAGGCCCAGCCAGGAGAGAGGGGAAAGCTCCGGGGGCCCTGTTAGCAACGTGGGAGGAGAGGACAGGTGCTGATTATTCTTTAGAGCCTTAGGAAAAGCACAATCCCCAAAGAGATCAACTTTTTGTCCCAGGTCTCTCTGATGAAAGGCATAGGGGGAAAGCAACCAGTGCAGTTATGGTTATATAATCTTGTTAGAGAAAACTTTCTCCTTGTAGTCTGAAACTGCTAAACATCAAGTCGAGGAAAATTAACTCTTGTTATATTTTTAAATATAAGGAAAAAAAACACTAATTATTGTCAAAGTTTAGGCCATTCCAAATTCTTTGCCACACTAGGTTTTTGTGACTAGTTAATGCACTGATTCAGTATTGGGAGCTTCTGTTTCTACCACGATGATAGTTAGTGAGATAATAGTATGTAGTGTTTGAGAAAGAACTCATCCTGGCCCTTGATCCTTAGTAATGTTTGATAAATATTAGCTACTGGTAATATTATTAATAATAACTACAGTGAGCTAAGTGCCATATTTTGAGCCTTGTACTAAGCAGAAACTGGTTTTATATAAAACTCCTCAGAGAAGACCAGACACAACACACTTATATCCAATTATGTGGTAATTTACTACATAATCCTTTTGGCTTTAATGGAGTTTTAAAGGTAAAAAACAACTTCAGCATAGCCCTTATCATGCTAACATTGACAATTCTTGTTAAAACTTCTTCCAATGTTTTTCTCTATGGCTATCATAATCCTATATAATAAAAGGCTAATATACAAA
>NW_006377980.1:0-1303 GCF_000327345.1 Myotis davidii | reverse complement strand
TGACCTCCTGGTTCATGGGTAGATGCTCAATCAGTGAGCCACTCTAGCTGGGCAGGCATTGGGATTTTTAAAAGTTCTGCGGGTAAATCCAAGGTGCCTCCAGAGTTGTGGCCCCACTGTGTTAGACCCGGCCGGAATCCAGCCCAGCACTCACTGGCTCTGAGTGTCGGCAAGTTGCTCAGCCTGTTTCCTTACCTTAAAGCAATTAAACAGAAGACATTGTTGTGATGTTGTTAAGGGAGGTCGGCCCACACCGGACCCTGACCCGGCAGCATGGAGCTGGTCCAGGACACCTCCCGCCCGCCACTGAAGTATGTGAAGGGGGTGCCTCTCATCAAGTACTTCGCAGAGGCAATTGGGCCACTGCAGAGCTTACAACCCAGGCCGGATGACCTGCTCATCAGCACCTACCCCAAATCTGGTAGGTGATGAGGACCACCCACCCGTGTCCTGGGCTGCAGTCCCCGCCTCGGGCCAGCAGGGGTGTGCGCTCAGCCCGCTTCCCTCCCATTTTCCTCTCCAGGCACCACCTGGGTGAGTGAGATCCTGGACATGATCTACCAGGATGGCGACTTGGAGAAGTGTCAGAGGGCTCCCATCTTAACCCGGGTGCCCTTCCTTGAGTTCAAGGGTCCAGGGTGTCCCACAGGTGTGTGGTGGGGTGCTGGAGGCCAGTGAGGTGGAGGGAGGGAGGGCCCGGGCTCCAGCTCACTGGACCTTTCCTATCCATGGCTTAGGTATGGAGGTTCTGAAAGATACACCAGCCCCACGGCTCCTCAAGACACACTTGCCCCTGGCTCTGCTTCCACAGGCTCTGCTGGACCAGAAGGTCAAGGTGAGTGGCAATGGCAGCGAGAGAAAAAGGCAGCTGGGGCCAACCCAGCTTTGGCCCCATCTTCTAGGAAGGTTTTCTCACTTCCTCAAGCCTGGTCTCATCTTAAACGGGGAGAGGTCGTCAACCTCATGCTCCGGTGGTCAGATGGTCAGTGACAGCGAGACTTTGCAGGCCTCGGTGCTCACAGGCCTGTGGAGGAGGGGCCGGAGGGAATTCTGCACACCTTGTTCCAAATCGGTACAGTGGCATTGAGAAGATTGGATGAGTATAAAATACAGTTCCTGGAACCAGCCAGGACTCTGGCATCAGAGCAGGCTTCCAATCCCAGCTCAGTCACATCCAAGGCCGCCTCTAAGCCTGTTTCCCTCTTGGCCAGACCGAGAGAGAACCTCCCTTACAGGGAGGCTGTGAGGGTGGAATGTGATGCTTAAAGAACCTCTAGACCAGGGGAGGGCAAACTTTTTGACT
>NW_006377979.1:0-1304 GCF_000327345.1 Myotis davidii | reverse complement strand
CCGGAAGTTAAAATATTCAGAAATTAAATTTGGGGGACATAAAATAGGTGCGTGTTTAGATTCAGTAGAAACTACCAGGCCGTTTTCTAGCTTAAGTTGGGGCAACTCCCATGGCAGTGTTTGAATGTTGCTGTCGATACCCATCCTCCCCAATCGATACCCATCCTCCTTAATAGATACCCATCCTCCCCAATCAATACCCATCCTCCCCAAAACAGACTGTTAGTCTTTTTAAATTTTCACCATCTGATCAGTGGGAGAGGAGGTTAGAGTTGAAAAGCTAACTACACCAAAAACTTCAACCTTCCAAAAGCCTTGTGTAAGATATCTTGTGTTGCTTTTTGCATTCTCTTGGTCTCCTTGACTTCCACCCCTGCCCCTGGCTGTCCAGCTCTAAGTATGCCTTTCAGTTCCACCACCTGAGGCTAACCAACTGAGCACCCAACATCTGTGGATCCTCTACCACTTTCAACCTCAGATGAAACGCCATCCTTCAGGCACTAGGATCTGGCTTCCCTAGTGGTTGCTGCAGAGGTGATGCAATGTCACCCACCCAGAAGTTTGTGCGCTTGACTTCCTCTGGAGTAAACTTAAACCAAAAACAAAACAAAGCAGACAATGAGATGAGGACCGAGTCAGGCCAGTAAGTTTCTTTTCCATTTTCTCTGACCATGGATAGGTTCAAGGTGCAATCTCTCTCAGGAGGGTCTGTAGACTTCCTGCATGGCTGAGTGGAGGAAACACCTGCTAATTGCCAGCTAGCCTCTTCACTGCTCATCCCCAATCTGTATCCAGCACTGATACAGCATCATCTTGGATTACTTCCCATCCTTCTCTCCCTCACTCCCTTTTCCCTTTATTCTCTCTGTCCTGGCATTTCACCCCCAAAATAATAACATCAGCATTTATTCTCAGCCTCAGGATGCTCTCTAGGAGCCCAGAACTAAGGCAGCTTGGTGAAAACATTTCTGAAGTGGGCTTGATTAATATGATCAATCTATTCAATTTTCAGAAAATGGAAGAATAAGGGTGTTAACAAGACAGAAAACTTACCTGAGGGTCTGAGTGACCAAGATGTAGACTAGGCTTTCCTGTTTGTGTTTTCAGGGTATTACTCTGTGGCTCTGTGAATGGGTTTCATTTCTTTTTAAAGCTCTCAAGGTTGTAGTAGAAATGTCAGAGCTACTCTATTAAGGAAACTTTAATATCAAATACAATATTGTATGAAATTACTTGCCTAGTAGTTATCATTCAATGTTTCCCTTCCCCTTCAAAGAAAGGCATGCTCTAGAATTAAGAAGTAT
>NW_006377978.1:0-1304 GCF_000327345.1 Myotis davidii | reverse complement strand
GAGAGAGAGAGAGAGAGAGAGAGAAGAATGGGTAATTTGTGTCCATATGTTCACCTGGCTGATAAGGAAAGAGAAAAAGAGGTAAATACTGATTTTATATTTCTTGACTATCTTAGCTGTTTCTGACTCAGTATCAACCAGCATTCCCAAAATATTTTTATGAAGCCAGAACTTTAGGGAGTAACTACTAATACTAACATCTGACCAACAATTAAAATGGTTTATTTCTTGGTATCATTTTAGTTCTTAGCCAATTACTTTGATTAGCATTAAATTTAATAACATGAGCATCATGCATTGGTGTGTTACTTTATAATTTTTTGAAATATATTCACATATCTTTGCTCTTTACAAGTACCCTAGGAATTAATCAAGGCAGATATAACTATTCTAGCACTACAGATGAATGGACTGAAATAATCTATAGACGTGAAATAAGGTGTCCAAGTTCCATGGAAATAGAAACAAAGCTTAAATAGAACCTTGACTAACCTAGGACCATTGTTAATTCCAGATACTGACCACAAGAGATCCAAACCTTATAAGGCAGAGAGACTCTATATGGGCTTCCAGTTTTACTAAGAATGCTGAGAGTAGGCCATCAGAACACATATGTTTTCTTACTGAGAAGGAAAGACATGATTGTGTGTGTGTACCATAGCAATACATAACATTTATACATAGAGAATTAAAAGACATAAAAAGTATAAAAACTGTAAGGAAATATAAGCAAGTGGCATTAACTCTTAGGCAAGCTATCTAAACTAAGAGTTCTTTTTATAAATGGGTCACCAGTTTATAACATCAGCCAGGCTGGAAACTGGACTGCCATGGGGCAAGTGCCTCTTATCCATAATTGCTGTGAATGGAGCCAGTGAGCAGCAGGGCAGCCTCCAAAGCAGAGTTCTGATGGTCTGAATAGAGGAAATTAGCAATCCATAGGATTACCCCAGTAGTAGAGTCAAGGTTAGATCAAGTAGATATTTCTGATATTGGTCACTAAATTGAAAGATGTCAGTTCAAAAACTGGAACCAAAACTTTAAACCAAAGAAGTATGAGTAACTTAGGAAATCAATAAATGGGGAACATGCCTAAGTAAATAATAGATCACTCCCATGAGCAGGCTGTTTGCATTTTAAAGGGCTGAAAGAGGCAAATATCAATAAAACAGACATGATTCCTTTGCATGCTTTCTTCAAAAGAATTGTTTTAAGAGCCAATGAAATAATAGTTATAACATTGTAACTATGAAACACAGTTTATTAGTACTCTAGAGGCCTGGTGCACAAATTCGTGTACCAGT
>NW_006377977.1:0-1304 GCF_000327345.1 Myotis davidii | reverse complement strand
AGATAGATAGATAGACAGATATAGATATAGATAACTTTGTGGCCTTAGGTACATATTAATTGGTAATGCTTGGTAATTATTCATCTTCTTCCTGCTGTCATTAAATTAATAATAGGCTTAATGGCCATGTTAAGTAATTGATGAGACAGATCTGAAGATACCATTGAGAACACAATGCCCATATAAATGTAAATGTAGTTACATTGTAAGAGATGAGGTAATGAGAAAGATCAGTTTTAAACCATTAATTACATCATATTTCTGGTGAGGCAGCATTCGTCTTCAGTGTCTTATACAGAATAACACTGGGGAGACTTAGGAAGAATCTATATGGATGGCATCTTCACCTGAAGGGCAAAGACCTTAAGCACTAAGGAGAGTTTCTCCACAAAATGCCATAAATGTGGGAATTTATAAGACATTTGGATATTTGCCTGATTTTTTTTAAAGTTTTCCTTTGAGTATTTAATTTCATGAAGCTATGCTGCTACATGTTGATATGTAGGAAACCTGTTACAGAGTAGTTAAGATATCTAGCTTGGTTGTGTACAGGTTAATATGATTCAAATCCATTTGAATATGAATATGACACAGAAAAAAAAGGTGTGGTTTGGTTTTTATTAGAAGTAAAGTCTTTTTTATATAAAAATAAAGTCAGTCATGCCAGAATGTCATCATTCTTTATCTATTGTCCCTGACAAGCATCTCCGCAGCCAAACAAGGCTGCTGAGGGGCCCACTCGGGACTTATCCATAAGAACAGGGGGAGAAGCAACTACAGCAAGGGGACATTTAGACTGTAAATCCTAAGAGGACTATTAAAGAGTTTTGGTTGGGACCAGGAGACTCATTGCTAACCTTAAAAAATCCTCTGAAGATCCTTGGGGCATTTACTCCTGTTTTAGAGAGGTGCTCCTTGTAGACAGTGGTGATAAGCACCACAGTGCATGTGAAGAGATGAGTACACCTACCACATTCGTGTCTTAGTTCCCTAGCAATGTGCTCTAGCAACAGGGGACTTTTACTGTAGAGCTGGCAGAAAATCACTTCTCTATTGCTTGCCATCTCTTCTGAGCACCTCCTCATATAAAAGGTACACCTCTGTTAAAATTTGGACTTCATTCCTCCCATCTCCCCTCACCTGGAACAGTAGTGTGATTAATCTGTCATTTGTTTGGAGTACGTTATTTCTTTATTTGGCTTATTAAGAAAGATTACCCTGTATGCAATTGTCTTGTGAAATTATATGCCTTCCCACAGCAAACTTATGCTAAATAAATTGTTGGCAAAGACAGAAATCAGTCT
>NW_006377976.1:0-1303 GCF_000327345.1 Myotis davidii | reverse complement strand
GCTAGTCATAAGGACAGTCAAGCTCTTCATTTTCTTTCTGAAAGACCCCTTTCACTGTTTGAGCAACAGATAGAGGTCTTTGATCTTAGAGAGAAATAATCTCTCAGTTCTACTGTAAACTACCTACAATTTAACCAGATGCACAAGCCATCTATCTGGGGGGCATACCTGTAGCAAATCCTGATAGATCATGTTTTATAAAAAGGGTTACTGCTTACTCAGGAGTTGAAATTGCCTTATCTGGGCTCTCATGTGCTTAGCTGACATGTGTGGTCTCGCTGTAACAGAGCATATAGATCCACCCTCCTGATCAGACAAGACTGTCTCCTCATTTTTCAGTCTTGAAAGCTATAGGATCAGAGACATAATTTTCCACAACTGGCCAGATTTCCTCCTTACTGCCAGCACCCATCTAAATTGGAGGCTGCTTGGGTAATATTCCTAATTTAAACATGAACTATCCAGCTAATTGGTGGCAATTTCCAAGCAGAGGCCATTTTGTCCTAGAATCATAGATTCGCCCCAAGGAGTGTTGTGTCATTCCCAGAATAGCAAATAGCAAATCTTTGTGGGGCTTTGAACATCTTTCACTTGCCAAGTGTGACAGCACAACTAAACTCTACATGTACCGGGAGAGTTTATTTTACTAATATCACACATTGAGAATACTGTCACTCTAAGATTCCTGTCTATCAAATTTATGCATATTATTTTTTTAGTTGTAGGCACTAGTTGGTCAAACTGGCTAATTTGGGCAACAAAAGTCATCTGGGAAAGTGATAAGAACCAAATCACCATAAATATGAATTTAAGAATGAAACTCAACTTCATGGTCCTTCCCCCAGACACCATCTGAGTCATTCCACCCCTTAAAGCAACTGGCAGATGTGCCACCTCTCTCACTAAACTATACACTCCTTGGAGAAGAGATTTTACTAGTATTTCCAGCATCTTTGTAGGCTCTTGAGCTTTGCACATAGACACTCAGCCGGTATTTTTCTTATCAAAAATCGCATCGCTCCCAGTGGAAATGATTCTAAAGTGTTTGAAAATGCTACATAACTGAGTTAAGGTCATCCTTTTACCACACTACCATGAAGTCTATGAATATGCACTTAGGACAAAGTGGTGGAGAGTGGGGGCAGGGAAGTTGAAAAACTGGAAAAGGAAGGAAATTTCCATTTTGTTCTTCAACTGATGTTGCATAGTGGCCCTGAAGATACTAATGAACAATGAACAAATGCTACACTGTTTTTGCCTCTTTTTAAAAAACCTTTTTTTATAAGTGTGTTCTTATCCTTCA
>NW_006377975.1:0-1303 GCF_000327345.1 Myotis davidii | reverse complement strand
CCACCAGTGGTTCGCGGACCACCGGTTGGCGACCACTGTTTTAGAGCATCACTTTTGAGTAATGTTCAGATAGGTGAATATTAGCTAAGCTAGACTATTTTCTCATCAACCCCAAAGCTATTAACCATGGGGTAATTAGTTCTAGCTGTTGGCCAAGTAGAGCACAACATCTGCTCATGAAAATAGGGAACAATATTTAGGCTCAGTGATAGATGTATTTTGGTTAATATGGAACAAATCACTGAAATAAGAGACAACATTCTTTGGCATAGCAAACAGGAAATTTTGGTATTAGCATGTATTCTTGAGGCTAGGTTTCCAAGACATGGACAAAGCATACTGAGAAAATCTTATATTATTAACTTCAGGTTTATTTTTCAAAGTATAAATTCATCTCTCATGATCCAACCACGGCCCACTTCCTAAATGAAGTATGTGATTACTACAGGCCAAAGATCCACCCCGATCAACCTCTTTAGCTGTAGACCAGCTCAAACCATTCTAACAAGACCCAGAACCAAAGTTTAGACTTTGGATACAAACTCTTGTGAACCCTTCAAGTGCTACTTGTTAAAACCCCACCCCAAATCTTGGATCAGACAGACAGATTTGAGCCTGACCTCCGATCTTCTTGCAGTCAACTGACAGATTAATCTCCATTCTTTTCTCTAGTGCCATAGTATTGGCTACTATGTGTTCCAGGCAGCAGACCCTGTCTGGTAACTGTCCTAGGTATATATTGCCTCTACATACTCACTCTTATAATCACACGTACTTTTCTCCCCATTTTCTTTTATTATGGCAATATACATATAAAATTACCATCGCAACCATTTCAAGTATACAACTCAGGGCATTAAGTACATACATATTTTTGTGCAACCATCCATTGCCAGAATTCTTTCCATCTTGCAAAACTGAACCTATATGCCCCTTAGTCACTCTCCCATTCATACCTTTTATTTCTTATAAGTGGTTTCCTTTGGTCTTATCACTACAACTGCATTGTAAACCTCTTGTAAGGAGCAGCTGTGTATTACTTATGTAACATACAGATATGGTACTTACTGTCAGGCACTGATCTAAGTGCTTTGCAAATATTAACTTACATAATTATTCAGTTTTGCATGTTCCAGAGGGTCTAGCACGCGCTTCGCACGTGGGAGACCTTAGGTATTTGTGGAATGCATTTCGGTATCACTTAAGCATTTCCAACTGACTCGGCCTGTTGTTCTGGCTGGAAAGATACAACAGGAGCAGGCTGCCCTGGGGAAGTGACTTGTGCACAATCTGACGCTAGGTC
>NW_006377974.1:0-1303 GCF_000327345.1 Myotis davidii | reverse complement strand
TCAACAGAAATGCCAGTGATATAATGTCGGTCAATCTGATGACCGTGTTGAGCTACTAGCGCAAGCATAAATCAATCTTCTCAAATTAGAAAGGGATAATGAGACCTGTACTGTCTACTTCAAAGGATTATAAGGATGAGAGCTATGAAATCACTTCATTAACTATAATGGGCTGCTATTATTAGTAGTAGTAGAAATGACAGAGGTTTGAAACAATTTAATTTCCTAAAAGCAATCTAATGTCAAGTGCTTCAAATAACGTTTCAATGATTCAACTACTAGAATGCTTTCAAATGTTGAATTCAATATTCAAAAATAAAAATGCTTCAGACACTGGAGTCTAGAATGACTAAAACATCTTGTACTAGGCAAACTGCTCACTCTTTTTTCAACTTCGTACAGCACAGATGCCCATATCCAAAGTAGATCACAAACACATCACTCACAAAGAAGGGGAAATAAGACATTCTTAAAATTTAAGAAGTGACTAAGTTTGCTGTTATCGTCACAAAATGTAGTGTACTGATATTTTTAGTGGAAGGAAGACTGCATACTACAAAAGTGCTAAACTTATAAATTTGCTAAGGAATCTACAACCTACCATTTTCTTAAATCATTCATTTTAACAATCAATGCCTACCTTTTTTTGAAGGTTACAACTGTATTCCTTAATGTATGCATATTTCCAGTTCTGTGTTTTTCCTCTGAGATTTTGAAGACTGGTCAAATGAACTCTGACATCAAATCTAATTTCAAAAGAGCTGCCACATAAATCTTAGAAAACAAGTTATAAAGGTCCTGCAATTTTTCTCATAAACTAATTTCACTATTTTACAGAACATCAAACCTTTGAAAAATCAATGTGCCATTTTTCATTCAGATTTCTGCATTACCTGACAAGGTAAAAATAATTTCTTCAGGGAGATCTACCCTAGGAGACCATAAGCTTTGACATGGGACAGAAGTTATGTTCATTCTAGTAGTGTTCAAGGTTTACTCATTTCTTTAGTAAGGTGTACACTAAGGTGTAATTATATTTTCAAGGAAGACTGACTTTCCTTGTGGTTCACAAAATTTCCTTATATCCCAGGTCTCCCCTAATGAAAAATTTGGCAGAAGCATTCTGCTTATGAGGAGAAAATACATAATGCCAGTAGATTCATGGTTAGTCCTGCCACTTAAAATTTAACAAAGTATAATTTTCTTTTCAAAGAATGACATTGGTACTGCAAACCTATCATGAACAGTTTTATCCCAAGAATGATTCTCTTTTATTAAATTACTAGTGGCCTGGTGCACAAAA
>NW_006377973.1:0-1303 GCF_000327345.1 Myotis davidii | reverse complement strand
TTTTTTTTTTACATGAGGGAAAACCGTTTTGCAGTGGGTTTAAGGGAATGCAAGAGTAGCTGCCCCCTCTAGCTTCAAAATTCAAATGCCATTTGCCTAGGGTATGTGGACCGTGGAGTCAAACCAATTATATGCTGTGATACATGCATATAAACAAGGAAATATAAATTCATAATATTCCTGGAGCTCAAAATTGTTCCCTGTTCCTTTGGTATTTTATCTAGAGTGCTTTGACAATTTACAATTTAACATAACTTTCCACATTTGAAATGTAAATTTAAGCCTATAAAATTATTATGGCATTTAGAGTGATTCTATCCATTGATCTGATTCAGATTACCTCCCTGGAACTAAAGTTTCCCTTCACATATTTATCATTGAGATTCTTAAATAATGTTTTGCACCTGAGTGTAAGCACTTTTAAGCAACGGAGTAATCTGAAAGTTGTTTTATTATTGTTTAAAAAAATATTTCTGTAGTAAAACACTCAACAAAATAAAGATTTTCACTCTGGCATACAAATAAAAAATGAATAAGAAAATGAGGTTATGTGTAGAAAATTGGAGCACGTGTTTGTTGCTTTTATGTAATAACTGTTAAATTTAAATTAATCACACATTTAATTACCTGGAGAAAATGTATGATTGAAGAAATCATGGCATCTTGTTGTTAAAATCTAGTTCACTCATGTGACATTTACTAAGTTGGATATATACAAGTCCCTCTTTTAAGTATTGTAGAATCACGGCGAGGGGCACATTGTACCATAAAAGTGGCTAAAGTAAACAAAAACAAAACTTCACAACTACTATAGTAATACACAAATACATATATTGCCACTTAGTTTAGAAAAAGTCCCATCAGAGGTACCATCTATGCTAGGGGGCCTGGGCTTAAGGCATGGGTAGGAAGTCATAAAACAGAGTCTATGCAAATAAAAATGTCAGTGGAGTTGGGAGATGGGAAAATTAATGCACAAATTAATGTGTCAGACACAAGTGATACTTTCTCCTAAGAATTAACAAAATCCACAAGGCAAGTACAACATTTATAGACTATTTGGTGATCATTATATTTCCAGATTGAATAGAAATTAAATGTTATCTGTTTGGACAGTTTGATTAATCTATTATATTAATTAATATTCTCTCCAACATATAGCATTTGCAACTGCACACTGTTTCCAGTGTTATAAAAGTACATAGTAGATGCTCAATAAATATATGTAAAACTAATGAATGCATAATTAAATAAATCTATTTGCCTAGATCAGTGGTCCGCAAACTGCGGCTCATGAGCCACA
>NW_006377972.1:0-1303 GCF_000327345.1 Myotis davidii | reverse complement strand
TTTAATTCCTATGGCTTATTTCCATTTAATTTTATTAATAAAACTCCAGTGGAATGGTAAGCTGTAAGCAATCAATAGGCTGTTCCTTTAGTTACTACATCGTTGTACTGCCTTTTCAATAAAGGAGGGCAGAATATGTTTAACATTTTTACTCTAAGTTGTAAATCATTTTCAAGTTCAGCTGATCAAAATTTCATCAACTTATCTTGAAAGTGATAAGTATTATAAAAAACAAAATGTCATCTCCATCTATATCCACACATCCACACTAACTGGATGCAAATGAATAAAATATACTAGGTTATATTACTGTCTATAGCTTTAGGAAGTGACATATTTTTGCCTTCAACCTTTGCTATTACTGTGTATTTCTGAAAGGAAATTTATCTGTATGTACCATTGGATGAAATGTAAACGAAAAAAAGGTTATGCATTGGGAAAGGAAATGCTAAAGTCTGTGCTATTAGAGGTGCTAGTGCAGCAGATGAGACACCTTTAGGGGGCTCTGTTAACAGTTCTGCAATACTGGAACATTTTCCAAGTTGTTATATTCTGTGTATGGGTATCTGGCTGACAGAGCAGATATCAAAATGGGACTGTGTCAGAGGAGCTTGTTAAAAAAAAAAATATCCCCTGAGCATTCGTCGGCATCTCGCACCACCAGCACACGGGTTCATGCTCACTCTAGGACTAAAAATATGCCTCAAGATTGACTATAGGAAAGAATGATCAGTTAACTTTCACAGCGATATTCAAATTGCAGTGTTTTCCTATAAATACATGGGTCATAATCCTTAGGAAGAAATGTAGCTCCAATTTTGATGTGTCTTTGGCATTTTTCCTATTAATTTTTGGGACACCACTTATAAGAATATGAATAATGCCTTTTGCTGTTGAAGATGTAGAAAAAGTAAATATGAGCATCTTTTGGTAAATATTAAGTCCCATATATTTAAAAAATTGTCTACAACAGTACAAAATATATATAAAAATTACTAATAAATATTAGTTTATTTTTTGGTTTAATTAAATCAAAAATGTATTTGTACTCAAATTTTAAAAACAGAGCACCTTTTCTACCATGTTGGCAACATGATTGATTAGACATTTTATTTGATAGCTAAACATATGATTTTTCTCCTCCAATATATTAGTATGATAAACTATACTAAGACATTTTCTAATTTTGTGTTATCCTTGCATTTCTGAAGTAATACCCATTTGTTTGAAACTATATTAATCTTAATCTGCTTTGGGAGGCTAATGATATTTTATTTAATACTAGAGGCCTGGTGCACACAAT
>NW_006377971.1:0-1303 GCF_000327345.1 Myotis davidii | reverse complement strand
TCCTTTCATCTCTACTGCTTCCACCTGGTCCAAGTCTCCATCACCTGCCAGGTGAGCTATAGGCCAGCACCTGTAACAGAAGGTAGGTCTCCCTGCTACCATTCTAGCCCCATTGCCATCTATTCTCCATGTGTTCATTTTTAAAAGGTGAGTTGGGTTATATCATTCCATTATGATACCCGTTCTGAGGTTTTTCCTCCCCCTGGATTAAACTCTGAACTCTCTCCATCACCCCTCTCTCTCCACTTTACCTCGGCTGATTCCTCCCTTTCTCAGTGTGATCAGCCTCCCTCATATTTTTTCATAGATCTTAAACCCGCCAGACCCAGTCACTACCTACTTGTACTTTGTCTTCTTTCTTTCTGGAACACTCTGCCTCTGATGTTGGACATCGATTCACGGGCCAGGTGTCAGGTCACATATCATCTCCCCAAGATGTCCTCCATGACAATCCCAGCTAGAGAAGTCTTCTTTGCCCTTAACAGGGAGATCATCACTTTTAGTCATTCTCTTTCACAGAACCTGCTTTATCTTCTTTGCAGCCCATATCAATCTATGAAATTATTTTGTGTACATATAGGTTGTTTAATTTTATGTCATCCTAATTAGAATATAACTTACATGAGGACAGAAACTATGTTTCTAAGAATCACACCTGGCACTTAGTTTGAGTTCAATATCATTTGATGACTGAATAAGTGATTCCATTCTTGGGTTTGGAAAACATGGCCAGTCTATGTGCCATCAGTTCTTCTTCTTCTTTCAATGCACTTTTTATTTTAGGACAGTCTTAGATTTACAGAATTACAGATGATGAAGGTAGTACAAAGGGTTCTCGTGTACCTTGCACTCAATGTCACCTACCTATTATCAAATTCTTACATTAGTATGGTACATTTCTCACAATTAGTGGACCAATATTAACATGTTATTATTAACCAAAGTTTACACTTCAGAGTTTCTCATGGTTTCCACAATGTCCTTGTTCTGTTCTAGGATCCCATTCTGGACACCACGGTACATTTAATTGTCATGTCAACATAGACTCCTTTTGGTTGTGACAGCTTTTCAGACCTTCCTTGTTTTTGGTGACTTTGAAAGTTTGGGGAGGACTAGTTAGGTATTTTACAGAATTTTCCTCAATTGGGATCTGTTTGATTTTTTTCCTCATGATTAGACTGGGGTGATATATTTTTGGTAGAAAGCACACAGGGGTAAAATGCCATTCTCATCATGTCATATCAAGGGTACTTGCTATCAATATGACTTAGCACTGGTATTGGCCTTGACCTTCTGGCTGTGG
>NW_006377970.1:0-1303 GCF_000327345.1 Myotis davidii | reverse complement strand
CAGTATATGTACATACATGAGACAATTTATAATTTATACTATTAACTGGAAAAATGCAAAAAAGTATGTCATTGTTAATATATAAGTTGAAAATTATATATACGGGGGTGTTTGTATAAGAGTTGCTAAGTTGTTCCCTCTAAAGAAGGGTACTAGGTAGCTGCCAGATATAGACAGAAGCAAGATGTAGCCTTTATTGTATATACTTTGTACTTTTCGATTTTTTATCAACGGCATACATTTCCTATGGAAAAAATAAATAAAAATCTATAGGGAAGACATCAGTCAGTATGCTCAAACTAGTTGGCACTCATTATTATTGAGACCCAGTGCTCATTTTATTGCCTGTCTAGTTTGGGGACAGATCTAGAAAGCATCTTTTACTTGTTGTAAGCACATAAATACATATTTTAAAATATAAACACTAACATTTCTATGAAATACGTAACCCGAATGAGAAATTGCTTTGATGATGTATTAAGCCATACATCATGAGGGCCAGCTGTCACTCTGATGATGTATTGCTGCAATAAATCTAAAGGCGTGACACAGTGAAAAAGCATTACTCCAAAGAGAATGATCTCCCAAGTTAAAAAACTGATCCAACATCGAATTCAAAGAGAAAACTATGGAGAAACAATTTATCTGTTGCCAAGAAGTGACATGCAAGCAAAGATGTCTTCTCAGGTGTTTCTGTTTTGAGTTATTAGGACGTTAGCAGATGCAGGGGAAATGAAGATAGTGGGCTCCCTTTTCCGGCATCGTGGAGGTGACGGGTGAAAAGCATACCCAAGATCCTCAAAGGAGAAAAGAAGGTGCAAAGAACCTCAGAGTTTTAAGGGTGGCAGAGGAGGGGAAAATACCTGGGCATGGCCAGCATTTCAGAAGATGGTTCGTATATAATTTCAATGACGATTTGTTCTGAAGGCTGAAGAGTTGAAAACGACAATGGAAATGCAGCACTCGAGTCGAGAACACTGCAGAGAACAGGGGAGCATAAAGTGCATGTCACAGGTCAAGTTTGGGACCAGGTTAGGAAATTTCCCCCAGATTAGACACTGACACAGAAGAGGGAATTTCACAGGCTGAGTCAGAATTTTGCCATTTATTAATCATATGACCTAGAGAATTTTGAAATGCGTTTTTGGCATTCAAATTAGAGAAATTTGAAATTGAGATGGGAAATGCTCCGTTACCACTGTTATAAGGCATCGAAGAACGTTTCTGCACAAATTCGCCTCTGGTTGCTTAGTTTCATTGCTTGAGAGTCTTGTTTTTGTTTTGTTTTTAAATATATTTTATT
>NW_006377969.1:0-1302 GCF_000327345.1 Myotis davidii | reverse complement strand
TCTTGCATGAATTTTGTGAATCGGGCCTCTAGTGTTAAAATAATTTCACGTGTAAAATAATCTGTTATCAGGTATGTAAAGTTAAATTCTAAAGATAAAAACATATGAAAACTTTTGAAAATTAAATTTTTTGAAGTACAAATTAATCTGTGGGTCTACATTTCCATAAAGTAGATTTTTATGAAAAATGATATAAATTTTTACTTTTCCTATTTGTAAAGCAAAACTATGCAATTTTTTATATAAGAAGGTTAGCCAAAAGTGCAGATGCATTTGGATGTTCTTTCTCCTAATGTTTTGTAAGTTGCTTGGTTCAGAGTGCTTAGAGGCTTTTCTGTTTAGTATAAAAATCATAGTCCCACTGATTGCAACAACCCTAACCTAACCTGTGTCATAAGGAGTATTAGTTTGCAACTGTGTTAGTTAACCACTTCAAGGCTGAATGTGGATGGCTTTAAATTAGTTAAAAGATAATAATCTCAAAATGTTCATCTTGAATAAATGACCCACTCCATCCTCTAATTCAATCATGAATGTAATCACTAGCCACATACCCGTAACAGAAAACATATGGGTAAATGTAAAGGAAGTCAGAACACAAAACCATGAGACAATTGCAGTATCTTAACTCTTGGATGAGGTGTTTTGGAAACGAGAGAAGAATTCAAAATTTGAGACTTTGGTTTCTGCTTTTGTATATATAAGGGAGGTTATTTGCGTCTGCTTAGGTCCAGAGACACCCAAAAGATAACTATTTACTCAGGCATAACCTGTCAGCTGTACAGAATGTTAGTGCTGAAAGCACCTGCACAGTGGAATTCAGACGATAGACTCACCTAGAGAGACAACACTCAGACCTCATCGTGCCCGGTATTCTGTACCATCACAAAAGTAATGTTTCCTACAATGACCCCAAGGCACTCTTCTATAAGGTATTGACAAGTGTTTTGCAAGGAAAGGATCCATGGACAAATACTTTGGGGAAGGGCTGGGTCAAAGTGAACTAGTTTTCTTTTCTACGGCAGCTATAGGGACTTTAATTTGCTCCTGTAGACTGTGGGCATGCACATGGGCCATGTATGTATTAGAAAGAATTGTTTTACAGACTTAATTGACCTCCACAAGTTCAGTGTTTTATCCTGTTGTTGTTTTTTTACATGTTTGTTTAGTAGTGGTTTGGGGTTGTTTATTATTTTTTTATATCAAAACACAATGATAGTATTTCATGGAAGAGCATACAATGCTATTTGTATCACTTAGATTTTTATGTGCTCCACATTAAAGAAAAATACATAAATAAAG
>NW_006377968.1:0-1303 GCF_000327345.1 Myotis davidii | reverse complement strand
TTTTTCCCATGCTTTCACCCTTACCGATATTAAAAGTGAAAAGGCTATAGAAAGTTTCTTGGTCTATAATAAATTCAAGAATTCTCCTTAAGTTTCTACAATGCCAATTATGTTAAAATAGTAAATTTAATATAAGTTCTAATCCATTATTCTTTTGAATGTGAATCCCATTGGTTCTTACTTGTAATATATTATTAAAATAACGCCACACTGGTGATGTACTGAGTGACAGTTTGACAGCTTGGAATTCTGATGGGGCATGCATTTCTCTTTTATAACTAGGTTTTAAAGCTCTGTTCTGCATATTTACAACCGTGCAACATGCTGAAATTACAGCAGGGATCTAAAATTTAATTGTAATTGAGGAACATAAATCCTCCATTTCCATAGAATTTAATTAAACACTTCCATTTGACTTTACACTTCTGCTTACCTGTCAAAGTCTGAGTTTACATGATCCTCGTAGTAAAATCTAAAATGAAATGGACAGCCAGAAAGACGTTATTTGATCAGGTGGTGTCAATTAAGTATATGGTGGAAAAAATATGTACCACATTAGAACAGAAAATGCTTGATATTTTATAATGAACAATTTTTAAAAAGAGAATTTAACGGAATTTTGCAATCTTTCATATCCACTGAAATTGGTACCAACAGTGAAATAAATGGGTAAATTACTATATATATGCACTAATATCTGCTCATATAACAAAATAAAAGCAGAGTGACAAAGGGAAGAAAGCAAGAATTTAAAATATAGTCAAATTAAAAAGGAAGCACTTTGAGTCCAAACAGAAGGATTCTGTTTCTGTGGGACCTCATCTCTGAATGTTATGTTTTCCCTTGAAAAAAGCAGCCTTGAAACTCTATGTCATAATCAGCCTTGAAAAAAAGAGACTGCTGTGTGTCTGAACCTGTTTTTAAGGGGGTGTAGTTACCATATTTTATAGAGTGAATTATCCAACCACTGAGGGAATTTATTTTTGCCTTCCACAGTGCCCAGTACTTATTAAATGGTCAGTAAATATTGGTTGAATAAATAACAATGATGGAGTCTATGTTATAGGTACTGATAACACCTAAAGTAATCCTCTCTATATATTTTCTTCATTACATGGTTTACCTGTCAAACTTTTATTAGATTATGTCATCTTTGATGACCAGTAGAAACAAAATGACCAAGGCTCCGTAGTTTCAAAAAGAACAATATCTCACTTGGATTAAATTGTTAATGAGTAGTATCATATGAGCTCCCCAATTCTTTGATAACGTTACAACAGAGAAGGGGTTCATGAGAAGTGTT
>NW_006377967.1:0-1303 GCF_000327345.1 Myotis davidii | reverse complement strand
TAACTTTTATGTAATTCAGGGCTGGAACTTCAGGGACATTCAATAGGCAGAGAACTCTACAGCAGAAAAACATGGAGCATGAACATCCTAGATGCTAAAATTTCTTTCAGTGCTCGAATGATTCACAGTGGTTCTTTGCCTGGGTTAAATGCCTTGTTTCTGAGTGTTCTCTTTACAATTCAGGTTCTGCTGCTTGAAATACATTAACCAAATTGACCAATTAGTATCACGGATTAGCTTGGATTTAGGGATAAGCTATTAGATTTATAATAAGCGCATTAGGTTTCTTCATTAGGAAAGATTTGAAAATTGAAGAAACATGGGGGATGCGCAGAGACAACTGGAGCAATTGGAGAGCTAATATAGCTTGCCATAGTGAAGAATAAGAAAACTAAACTCTGAGTTTGATGTAGAACCCTAAGAGGAATTGAAATATAGAAAAATAAGGGCACTGAAGAGAGCAAACATCCAATTTCAACATTGCCAAAATCTATTTTCCCAAGACATTCCAGGTTTATAGCTGTTTGTTTTTGTTTGTTTGTTTTAAAAATATGTTTTATGGGGATGGAGCCCACAACCGGGCATGTGGCCTGACTGGGAATCCAACCAGAATCAGTGACCTCCTGGTACACGGGACAAGCTCAGCCAACTAAGCCACACCAGCTGGGTGATTTATACCTGTTTTAATTTTTATTATTACTAACTCTCTTTTCACTCGCAGAAGGGTCTTATTCGATCATAAATTTTTTGGTCTCCCTATCAAAGACCATCCCTTCTATATTTCTTGTCTCAAGAGAAAGGCCTGGGAGGGGAAATTTTCTGCAGGTGGACATGAAAGGAAATTGTCGTAGGGAGATTGTTGAAGACATTAAATGTCAAACTAGGGCTTTTGGAAGTTATTCTTAGGGTTCAGAGTCTGTGTTTTGGAGGGAAATTTGGTTTTCCCTGTATCTGCTCTGTAAATGCAAGAATTTCCCACCTGCTTACGAATGCACTCTCGCATGAAGGAGCAATGTGTGATTGATCACATCATACTTCTATCTTTTTCCTACACTATTCATGTTTTCTCCATTGCTAATTTATTGTCCTAAAACTAAACATTTCATGTTCTGGTTCCTCAGGGCTCCATCATGGACCTTCTCTTATGTTTCTACTATCTTGTCTATCTCAACCAACCCATAGCTTTAAGTAGATATTTATGCTGATATCTACATTTAAATCTCCAGTCCAGCCATGGCCAGCTTGGCTAAGTGGTTAGAGTGTCGGTCCACACACCAAAGGGTCATGGGTTCAATTCCCAGTC
>NW_006377966.1:0-1302 GCF_000327345.1 Myotis davidii | reverse complement strand
TCTAACATGTTAAAGCATATCCATTAAAATAGAAATCAGTTCTTTAACTCAAATCTTTTTTTATTCTTCTACATTGATTCTGCACTTCCGAATTATGAAGCATAGTTTTTATTTTTTCCTCAAGAAAGAGTCTCATTGATAATGGACTCAACTGCTCTAGATCTTAATAGAACTTGTTTTCTATTGTTTGACTAGATATGGCAGCAATAGGCAATAAGGAAGTTACTGAAAAAGAAATACTGCAATTTGAGTTTAAAATAGAAAACACATTTTTCTGTCATGTTATACTAAGGTAACTGGACATTCAGGTACAAAGATATTTATCCAGACTATATTATTTTTCTCTCACTCCAATTTCACCTTTTGGAATTGTTAAAATCAACTGTATAAGCACCATAGAAACCAGACACACTCATGTAATTTGGCGGGGGTTGTGGGGAGGAGAAAAAGAAAGAAAGAGTTCAGGTCAATGCTTGAACTCCATTAACTTGTTCCCTTATTAGTATTTCAGCCTTGTCCCAGTGATGCCTTTGGACATGATCTAAGCTTCTAGCTCTTATAGGCAGCAAGACAATTCTTGCTATGACCTATTCTATTGCATCTTTTTAATAAAGGCAGTAAACTTTTTAGCCAATAATCTCCAAGGTTGGTGTAGATGAAAGTAAAGGAAAACAATTTGCTTTTTCCAACTAGAAAGAATCCAAGTAAGCAGTAAACAAAAATTTTATTTGATTCGATTTAACTATGTAGTTACGCTATTTCTCTGAGACAATCTAGTATTTAATGAAAGCACTAAGGAGGATGGGAAAACCATTAGTAGAACTATTCTTGCTTCATGTATTTCTTCTTTATAATCCTATATCCTTCTGGAAGTCACTTCCACTCATTCAACACTATTAAATTCAACTGCAGGTTCCATGTTAGCATGGTACAGGCAGTATCCTCTCAATGTCCTGTAACCATCTTCTCAATTTACAGGTAAGAAAATTAAAACTACAAAAATACCAGGGTTTAAAACTTTGCCTTTGAAGAGCCCGATACCCACTTATGGAGAAGATACTATATGTTTGGGAATGGACTTAGAAACACTAGAGGACATAACCTGATTCAGGAATTATAGGACGTTTAGTTAGAAGACGATTACTTAAGCGAGAATAAGAGTGCTAGATTTTCTTATCTTATGGCTATGTATGGAAGGCCAATGTTCTATTATGTATTTATTTTAGAAGTGAAATAGGTGCCACAATGTTATATCTTAAGAGTATTTATGATAGCCAAAACCGGTTTGGCTCAGTGGACAGA
>NW_006377965.1:0-1303 GCF_000327345.1 Myotis davidii | reverse complement strand
CTTCCCTGCTGCCGCTGCCTCTTTCCGCTTGTCACCTGAAAGGAGGGAGCAGAAACCAGGACCTGGACAAGTGGGTTGGGTCTCAGCTTCGTGTGACAAGCTGTGTGAGCCGGGCTGTTCCCACCCCTCTGGGCTTTGGAATGAGAGTATTGCTTTAGACCGTTCCTACCCTCCTGCTTCCAGCACTCTCTGATTTCCTCATCTTTGTCAAAGCTCTTTGCTAACCATCAGGGCCCCCGGAATCGTAGGAGTTCAGCAGCTGTCCTGGCAGACGGCCTTCACCCCTGACCACGGTGGGCCTGCGAACGAGGACGCAGGGAGTCAACCACAGGGCAGTCTGCCAGGGCCCTGGTCCCCCTTCCTTCTGCAGACGAGGAAACAGAGGCTCAGAGGGTCAGTGACTTTCCCACGTGATCAGCTCAGGCAGCTTTGAGCCCCGACAGTCCAACTCCAGATGCCCTGCCCCTCAGACTGCCGCCCCATCTCACCGTCTGAGCTGTTCTTTCCGCTCCATCCGCACCTCCTGCTCCGGCCATGAACTCCGCGCTGGGCTGCCAGCCCCGGGCTACCCTGGCCCTGGCTGTGGGTGGTTTTTACTTTTTCCCAGTAGGGGCTGGGGTCCATCCTGTTGGAGCAGTCAGTGTAGCCCCCTGCTCCAAGGCCTGGAGCAGGCATTGTGAGCGCCAGACCAGGCCCTTGGAGGCGTCCCTAGAGCAGAAGGCCTGTCCCCAGATGAGAGCGGCACTCCGATGAGACAGCCAGCGCAGGAGGCCTGACCCGTTTGCTGCGGTGGCCTGTCCTGAACTTTATGCTGGAGCTCTCTCTGCTGGGCTTTGGACCCAGAGAGGAAGCAGAGGGGCCCGGGCCCTGAGTGGTGGGTTTGACAAGGGAGGAGGAAGCAGGGGTGTGGCTGGGAGTTGCCTGACCGGGCCCTGGCTGCTCTGGGATGGAGTTTCTTCCTTCCTCTAGGGCTCAGTTTCCATATCAGTAACTCGGACACCGGCTGCAACCTGAGATTCAGGTCCCTCAGAAGCTCGAGGCCAGTGCATGGGGACGGGGGCTGGGAGTGGGGTGGGAGAGGTCCTGCAGGTACGGTCCCCCTTCCTCCTCACCCCTCCTTTCTGTGTGGCCAGCATTGTCACCACGTGAAAGTCTAAGTAAAAGAGCATTTTTCTTCAGGAGGCTGAGGAGTTTGTGGTGGGAACTGGGGCGGGGAGTTGAGGGCAATGGTTCTGGAATGGCAGGAGGAAGGGCATGTACACAGCCCGGCTCAGCCCTCCCTTCCCGGTCTCCAGTGCAGACA
>NW_006377964.1:0-1302 GCF_000327345.1 Myotis davidii | reverse complement strand
TCATAGCGACCAGTCATTCCACCATTAGGATTTTATTATATAGGATTGCCTTCCAATCCTACTTAGGTATATAAGACCACTGATCTAAAGCAGGAAATTCAAATTGCTTATCATGACAAAAAACCTTTTTGTCTGATCCAAAACTGCTCTTAAACAAATATCTTTTACCACAAATTCCATGCTCTTCAATTACAACACACTTTTCATTCCCTCAAACTCCCATGATTTTAAGGTCGTTGGATATGTTGCTTCTTCAAGACCTGTTTATATACTTTCACCTAAGAACTTGGCCTAAAATTCCCTTCCTTCTCTCTAAACAAATAAATGGTTGATTCTTCTGCACCAAAATTTGCATATATCCCTATTATAACATGTTGAAACATGAAGGTGTTAAATTTGCACTAATTATTATATTTTGAATTAAAGAAGGGAGAGTTACAGAAAGTATTAGTAGAAATGTGCTGTGATAGTAAATTTAGACATCAGTATGCAGACCAACATGACTTTGTAGTGTCAAACAAAATAGCAGAATTATGTCTGCATATATAAATATGAAAGGGCAGCCAACATTTTTTCCAAAAGAGAAGTATGTCCATGCCCTACTGTTAACTCTCTCAGTAACAAGGTCCAACTCCATGATAATTGTATTAAAATGAAAAAAGAATGCGTAAAATAAGTAAAGAGTAAACAAAGACAAAACAACATGGTCTATGTAGCTCTGCCTTAGGGTAAGAGTCAGGTAAGTCAATATTTAAGCAGCAATGAAATCCCTAAGGGGGAAAAAATCGAGATTATATGTAGAGGTAGAAACTTTATATTTCATATCTGTTCTTTTTCCTATGACTACTAATGTAAAGGATCAACTAAATGTTTAGAAATCATGTTGTCTACCCCTCATGGAAGAACACGCTACAAGGTGCAGAGTAAATGAGTTCAATATAGAACAAAGTAGGACCCAAAAATATACATAATAGTCTAGAGCTGGACTGGCAAACTACTGTCTACAGGCCAAATCTGGCCCAAGAAAGGCTTGTTTCTGTATAATGCAAGAGGTAAGAACAGTTAGCCATATTTAAATTATTTTTAAAAATCAGAAGAATATTTTGTGACAAGTAAAAATTACATGAAATTCAAATATCATTATCAGTAAATAAGGTATAATAGGAACACAACCTCACCCATCTATTTACATATTAACTATGGCTGCTTTCATACCACAATGACAGAATTGATTAGTGTACAACAGAGACCTTATGGGCTAAGCCTGAAATATCTGGCCCTTTTGCTCACCTATAGTGTAGA
>NW_006377963.1:0-1302 GCF_000327345.1 Myotis davidii | reverse complement strand
TTTTTTTTTAAAGGAGAAAAAGGAAGGCTACTCTGGGTAAAACATTTATGTATTTCAAGTCAAATGTTCCTTTCCTTGTTTTTCTTCATTATTCTAAAACTACTCAGAATGAGTTTGTTGGAATAGGTTCCTTTCTAATTTGTAACACATATTGAATAGTCATTTGGCATGCTTTATAGTAATCAGTTTTATCTGTGAAATTTGCCCATTTCATCTTCCTTGGCTCTTCTTAGTTTTCAATTTAGTGCATGGGCTTTAGGCCATTATGAAACTTTCAGTTTTAAGGTGAAAGTTTGAGTTGATTGCCATTCTAAGATAAAACTGAGTTGATTTTGCTATTTTAAAGCTATTAAGTATAACCCTCAGGTAATAGTCATGAAAAATAACATTCATCCTTGAATAAGAACTTGGTTTAGCTGCAGCCCTAAGTTCTTTGATTTTTCCCCACCTCTTAGGATGTTGTAAGAGGCAGAGCCACAGTGACCTCCCTAGAGCAGTCAGAACTATCTGGCAGAAACCTTTCTATGGCAGTGGATGTGGAAAGATGAAGTGCGTGGTGGTGAAGGGAAAAGGAAAAAAGATATGGAACTATAATAAGGAGTACTAGGACTAGGTGGATTGAGGACAAGGCAATATTAATAAAAGGAATGACAAAAACAGCTGCTACTGTGCTCTTACAGATAAGGCATACATGCAAATAAATGAACAACAACCCCACATTTATATCTATCACCTAAACCCAGGGTATTTGCAGAGAAACAGGGTTCTATATAGCTGTTATTTTAATAATGACACAAAGAATAGATGAAACTGACATGAATAATATGGTAGATGAAGGAACCCAGGAAATCACAATGTAATATGATTTAATGGGGGTACAGTGCCTGGCACATGTCAGCTATTAAGAAAGCATTGGTTCAATATCCCTGAATTTTGAATATGACATTCTTAAAGTTAAGAATGGGAGAACTAGTTGCAGGATCAGGACCAGAACCTGAATGAAGAAATGACCACAATTGCCTGTTATTTGGAGCTTTTTCAGTACCCTGGAAATGAATGAAAGCTAAGTGTGTTAAGGATTGAATAACTTTAAAATTCATATTAAATAATTACAAATTGGTATTTTAATTTCATTAATAATTATGCTTAGACTGTCATATTTTATTTTTCATGATTAATTCCATTTGTTATGCTTATAAAGTCCCTGGTTAAACAACTTCTTCAGGTGCCAGGGCTAACTGGCAGACCCTGAACGATGGATGAATGATAACTCTAACACACATTTCTGTGAAAGAGAGGGCT
>NW_006377962.1:0-1302 GCF_000327345.1 Myotis davidii | reverse complement strand
CATAGCACACTCACCATCACCTCTTGTCTGTGCTCCCAAGGTGGATACTACTGATCACTCACAGAGATTTCACTGCACAGCCCAAAGCTGAATGCAGACTCCACTGGACACTTTAAGCAACCACTATCAATGAACGAGAGTTGGTACAAAAAATAAACATTTCTCTTCCTTATTTAGCTCAACACCTTCACTTCCTAGTCAAAGATGCTGGGACACTAAGTGTGAATCTGAGAACTGTACCCAGGCTGGGTCTTTCCCTTACACCATACTGACAGGTGACTGACCTTAAAATACAGGATCTTGCAGATCCAAAGAAAGCAGACAAAAGTACATTGTGAGACAAATAGTCCACTAAGAGTTTGTTAAGTATATCCCCCCAAAAAATATATCATAAAACAAATGTCTTCTTTCCTTATTTATTCATCAGCATCAAAGCCAAGAGCTTTCCTGTGGCCTCCGAGGCTCTATGCAATCCTCTCTGATGCCATGTCTCCATCCTCCCTACTACAGCCACACTGGCTCCTTAGTAGCGTCCTCACTCATATGCAGCACACTTCCACCTCGGGCCTTTGCACTGACGGTTCCCTCTGCACAGAATGCTCTTCCCCAGATAGCTGCACAGCTCACTCCCTTACCTTCTTCAAGTCATTCTTCAATGGCTGCCTGTCACTAAGGTCCCTCCAACCACCTTATGTAAAATGGCAACCCAGTCTCACTCCACTGTCACCCCCAATCTCTGCCCTGTGTTTTCACATAGCCCTGGTCGCCTTCGAACATTCTGTATCATTGAATTGTTTACTGTGGTCATTATTTGCAGTATGTTTCCTCCAAGTAGGCTATAAACTCCAGAAAGGTACAATGAGCATGTGCTTTCACTACTGTATTCTCAGCTTCTAGATCAGTGCTGGGCACCCTGCTGGCACTCAGTACGTGTTGAATTTTTTTAGTTACAAGGAAGCAAGATGCACCCACACAGATAGGGAAGATATATATGTTTCTGATGGTTTACTTACACAAACCATCAAGCAATTTTCTAATGTATTTGTCTGAGGAATGCCAGGAATTCCAGTACTAGCTGTGAGTCAGGTTCCCCCATCAGCAGAAAAGAAATCTGAATACATTTGCCTAAGAAGCTACGCCTCAGGGGATTAGGATTGAGGTGCAAGATACTTTATTCCTGTCTTTGTGGTCTTACAAAGGCAAGGGTCAAACTATCCAATAGGCAAAGGCCATAAATACCCTATAATTTGTGAATTTAAGATAGAGAAGGAACTGTCTGGCTGTTTTGTTTGAGAGTATTTT
>NW_006377961.1:0-1302 GCF_000327345.1 Myotis davidii | reverse complement strand
CAGCTAGTAAAGACAATGAATGGACTCCAGCAATATGGTAGTGGAATTTTAAATTATTTTGAAGAACCTCCCTCCATACTGTTTTCCATAGGGACTAACCAATGTACACTCCACCCACAGTGCACAAGGCCCTTTGTCCCATTTCCTTGACAGCATTTATTTCTCGTCTTTTTGATGGTAGCCATTCTCTCTCTCATTGACTGGCAGAGGCTCTTTGTATAATCTGAACAGAAGTCCTTATTTGTTTGTATGTTAGTAAATGTTTTCCAGTCCATGACTTCCTTTTCATTCTCTTAGTGGTGCCTTTTGAGGAACAAAAAGTCTTAAATTTAATGAAACCTTTTTCAGTAATCAATTGCTATGTAACTACCTACCATAAAAATTAGTAGCTAAAACACTGTGTTACATTTATACCCCATTCTGCATTTTGGAAAGGCATGTTAGTCTCTGGTAGTTGGATTTCTTGGCAACTTGCTTCCCACAGCACAAAAGGAGTACAATGTCCCATCTTCCACACTCTATTAGTGAAAGGACATACAATGCCACTTGTACAAGGATACATGTTCCAAGATTCTCATCTAAGCAAAGGTTGCATTAGCAAAACGCTAGTAATGAACTGAGTGCCCATTTATATAAGGCTCATTAAATTATTATATATTTGTAAAAGGAAATATTCAAACCACTGCTGTTAAAATAAGTTGATCCAATTTGATATGGATTGAGCCAAAATATATATTGTTTTTTACTGAAAATAGAAAACTTCATGAGAGGAAACGTGTATGTATATAAAACATGATTTAATTTTTCTTAAAAACATAATGTTTGTGCCTATTCATAACCAAATTATGGTAGGATGAACAAAATAATGTTTGTGTATCAAAAAAGGTTCTGTGGAATCTTGCCTAAAAAAGAATCTTTCCATTTTTGCTTCCTTTTATTATATGCACGTATTTAATTTCCATTTGAATATTAATAAAAATATGTAAATGTAACATTTCAACATATCATCAGAAAGAAAATGGTGCTAAAAATAAGAACCCCAGTAGAATTATAACATAGTCAGAAACACCCTCAAGCAAAAATAAATTTTCTGACAGATTTTTTGAAAATGGTTTCAGAAACTTACAGAGATGTTTGAAAACGGGATACAGATGAACTGAAATTTACATTTGTTGTGTATAAACACATCCACAGGAAGTTGGGTAAATATGCCACAGAAATGGGACAACAGTGAATGGGTGAAATCCCGGTGTCTATCTCCGTAGACAGCATCTGTCAGTAGTTTTCCTGTTTTTGTCACTG
>NW_006377960.1:0-1302 GCF_000327345.1 Myotis davidii | reverse complement strand
ATAATTTTGTGTGGCCCACAAATGATGTTATAATATCCACATGACCCTTGGCAAAGAAAAGGTTACCCACCCCTGCTAAACCAACTGATAAATAAGATAAAAAGACTCAGTAAACTTCTACTAACAAATGCTAGATTGGTGGCTATAGGGTAGTGTAAAAGCCAAAACTAGTGTGCTGACTCTTGAGGCCCTATTCTCAACCCTGAAACTACGTAGAGTTGTGGAGACATTGCCTTCTAACATTAGTGACTCATATATTGTGATACTTTATGTGTTAGATTTCTTTGCTTCAAGCTGCAGCAACCATTCTCTTGAACTTAAGCAAAATAAATCTATCAGAAGAATAACAGGGATCCAGAGGACGGACAGGAAGGAGAAGAGCCTAGCCCATCTGGGCACTGGGTTGGGTTGAGGAGGCCACAAGACAGTCTCATGGGAGCAGTGTTATGCTGAGGACTCTGACCTCCTCTTGGCTAAAGTTACAGTTATTCGTGCTTTCTTTGTTTTTCTGTTGAAGAGTCAGGGCCCAAAGCAAGAGCATGTGAGTGGCTTAGCTTTGGTTGCATGGCTCCCCATGGACAAGGGTAGTGGAGCCCTGGGTGGGTCCTCAGGCTATATGTATTCTCAAAGAGTCAATCTCTATGGAAGAAATCAGGCTTCTATTAGAAAAGGGAAATAGATAGCTCTTCAAAATTAATACAAATCCAACACAGTCACTATCACATCATAGACTTTCCTTCCCTGTGGATCTAGTCCAGGGTTTGTTTGTATACAAGGACCTTTAAAGTCTGTCTTGATCCTAAACTCTAAATGTTTAGGTTCATTTGTTAATTTTTCACTCTTTCTGCTTTGGTTGTTCTTTGAACACAACATTCTTACATGCTTTTGTGAGAGAATACCTCTCTCACTCCATATCTTCTATCCTTATACCTGGAAAGCTCTTACCCTTCAAGTCCCAACTTCTATATTGCTTCTTACCATTCTGATAATGCAAGAATTAAACCACCTCCTTCCTTCATTTTTCTGTGCTACCATGCATATGTACATATCTGCTTACCATGAGGTATCATAATTATGCATTTGTCATCATGACAAGGGCAGGAACCATCTATGTCTCACGCACAGTAATGATTCATTATATTTGGTTTTTCTTTTTTCTAAAAAAATTCTGTAAAGACTGTCACTATGTGATGAATACTATACTGGAAATCAGAGATCAACTCCATCCTGTCCTTTCATCTTTATAACCATGTAATCATATGGCCTCACTTTTCTTTTTCTTTTTTAATATATTTTATTGAT
>NW_006377959.1:0-1302 GCF_000327345.1 Myotis davidii | reverse complement strand
CATTTTCTCTTGTGCTTGATTTAAACTTGTGTTCTTTTGTGCAGTCGTGTACTGTACAGGCTTCTAGTCTAGGAGCAATAGGCTATACCATATAGCTTAGGTGCAGAGTGGGCTATCCCATCTAGGTCTGCATAAGTCCATTATATGATGTTCACACAAGGATGAAATTGCCCCTAACAATGCACTTTTCAGAAGATATTCCCATCATTAAGTGATGCATGGCTGTATTTTTCTCTATATATATACCAAGGTAACTATACTTCTTGCCTGAAATGCTAAAATAGTCTATAAATCAGTCATTCTTTTTCCAGTTTCCTCCAATATATTGTATAAATCACAAACAGTGACACTTACGGTTGAAAATGTTGTAATTTTCCTGTTTAAAATGATTTTCTAATGCTCTTAGCATCAAGGTAAAGTTCCTGATGTGATCAACATGCTTTGCAGAGTGTGGGTTCTACCTTATATTCTATCTTCCTTCCCTGACCCATGCTCTCTCTGAGTTTTACCTTTACTCAAGTTGGTCTTCTTGTGCATTGTTCTTTACTCTGTCTCCAGACCTTTTTCACATGCATTTCTAAGTGCTTGAAATGTTTCAACTTCTTCACTGTAGTTGTTGCTTACATGGTGGTCACCCATACTAGTAGACCATATACCGGAAATTCACATCCTTTTGTAACCCTTCTCACACTGAATCTGGATTAGTGACATAACTTGCTCTGGCCAATGGGGCATTAGCCAGCTAAGGTCCTAGTAAGTTCTTGCACTTTGGAGATTATCTCTTAGAAAACATTCTAAAGAAGATATCCTCCATGCTGTAAAAATGTTTGGACTAGGTTATTAAATTTTAAAACAAGAATAGAGAGAAAGTGGGGAGGAGGGGGCGTTAAATGAAGGAGGACCAATGTACCTGACTTGTGAGTGAAGGCTTCTTAAATCATCTATCCCAATATGGGTGGCAAATAAATGCAGTTGATTGATTGCTTCCAATCCATATCAGATAGAATGAACAAATTCCACAGCCATGATTCTTGACCTGTAGAATCACACACACACAAATAAAGTATGACTGTTTGCATGATGGTTTTCAAATAACTACATTTACTTTGACTAGGAGTTGGAACTAGATCTCTGGTGGTTAAAAAGCAATAACAACTGACATCTAGTTAACTCATACTTCTCTTTCATAACTAAACTTAATCAGTGAAACCTTCCCAGAGTGATTAGACACTTAAATAATAATAATAATATTCAGCTTTTAGTATACTAGAGAGGCCTGTTGCATGAAGAGATTCATGCAAT
>NW_006377958.1:0-1302 GCF_000327345.1 Myotis davidii | reverse complement strand
TTTTTTTCTCCCTCTTTTCCTGTGTTTATCTAGAGAGAGTTAGAGAGATATCAGGCAGGGTAAACCGCAAATGAATTTGATAATGTTCAGTGGTTATAAATACAGAGATGTCCATCTATTGAAAACACAGGAAGACAAAAATTCCCATTAAGATAAAGCATCTAATTTGAAAGAGGCAGAAAGATAGGAAGAGAAGTCACAGTATTGGTTAGTCACAAGCTAAAGTACAACAGCCATTAAAAACAATTACTTTATGTGGTATTTTCCCCATTTTGGAAAATGACTGTAAATCATCTCAACTTAAAAGCATTGTTTGTCGGGAAAGATTTGCATTTTTAACTGAGAAAAAGTGAAACTCTTAAAAAAATCTTTTAGATATCAATTTGTTTTTATTTTATGCATACATTTCCCTGGACATTTCATTGCCATATTATACAATTCTAAATATTTATAGTGTGAGAAGACTTTAGAGATTGTTTAATCTAAAGCTCTCCTGACAGTCATGTATAAATATGTTCAGATTATTTAAGAGATAAATTATGGAATTAGAATATCAGAAATGAGATCATTTTAAATTTCTATCTTCTAATTTAAGTCCAGTGTTATTTTCAGTTCACCCTTACTGGCTATCTTTAACATGTATATCATACATAATAAATTGTGTTTGTACTTATTAATCCTAAATGAATAAAAATAATGGAGAATAGGTTTTGTGACACCATGTGAGTATACTGAATTATTTTATTTTTTATCTTTAAGAAAAAATAAAATATCATTAAAAATAGTACAACATTCTAATTAGGTTAATTTTACTTACCTAATGTATGATTACTTAATATACTTGGAAAAGATGAAAACTATTTTAATTGGTGAAAAATCTTTAAAAGGACATTATGTGAATATATTATCTAAGTGACAGGTATATAGAACACCCATGCATGGTTTTCTGGGTTATCATCTTCTAACTTAAAACATATTTAGTGAAAAACATATATATCTTTATATTTTTGTTCCACAACATATTTTTTTTCCTTAAAACTAAGAGCATCAAGCAATTCTGGATATTTGAAGATTTCAATGATCTCTTCACTTATATAAAGATGAGCCCCTTTAACCCATTTTGGTTCTATGCTTTTCTTTTCTGAGCTTACTTCAGTATGACAGGTAGGATGGCTCCTCGACATATCCCTACCCTACTTGCAGAGTCCTGTAAATATGCTACTGTGTGTGGCAAAGGGATGTTGCCGATGTAAAGTAACAGACCTTAGATATGGAGATCATCCTGTACTGATGCTAGTTGGA
>NW_006377957.1:0-1302 GCF_000327345.1 Myotis davidii | reverse complement strand
TTATGTTTGATAAGGAAAGCTGTAGAATCTTCTTTTCTTCTGTCTACATTTCTGTATATCTTTAGTAAAATGATTACTGTAAAAACAAGCATTAAATGATATTTAAAACAAATGAAAAATGTAAAAGCTGCGAGTGTCTGGTCCCTTGTCAGCGACAGAAACCATAAGTGGGGAAAGGCCCTCTTTTGTTTTGCCAGGGATGGAAAGTGATTCACCCTAGTTGGCAGGTAGCTATTACCCATCATGTCCCTTCTAGAACCCAGGTAAATACTCCTCCCTTCACCAAATGCGATTCATTGCAAACTCAGTGCCTCCTGTATAACTGAGCAGGTATAATTAATAAAGTGCAGAGCCCTGGGAGGTTAGAATATGTGCTCCATCTATGGATCGTCAAATAGAGTTTTTTTGTGTGGTTTATTTTTTGTTTTTTGTTTTTTGTTTGGAACACTGAGCTGTTCATGCATGTGACCGTCAAGTGGCTTTTGATTCCCATGCTTACAGTCATAAGGTCTAGAATCTGTTTCTGGCTAGAAAAATGTTTCCAGGACTTTATACAAAAGGTGAAAATCCTGATATGCCAACATAGCCTTGCAGATGCCAGAAGGGCACCGGATGTTGCTATTCTTTCCTGAAATCGGAAGGAGAAAACTTAAGTCCTATTTCATTGACCTCCATATTATGTCTCTCCAATGGAATTCAGATCTGATCAGCCAGTGGGTCAAATAAAAAGGGCTAGCAACTCAATTCTGATCTAAAATGGTGCTTTTATTCAAAAGCAGGCACAGATTTTATGCTCGGGAGTTAAATTTGCTCTATTATTTGAAATCAAACCTCTGCTCTGTGCCCCTGGGCTGGATAATTATTCTTTTAGAGGGAATTAGTCCTCTGATGACACATTTAAGAGGTTCTTTTAGAAAACAATACATTTTTAACATTGGACTAAGTCCCAGGATATTTGAAATTACTGTAAGTAATGGTTGGAAAGCCCCCAAATGATGGCTGTAAATGACACCGAGTGGCAGACTCAATGGAGGCAGCAGCTTAATGGGCACAGAGACCGACACCCTGCAGGAGCAGATTGCCATGCTGAAGGATTAAATGACCAGTGTCTAAGAGGCTGGATGCTACCATGTGAGATTTACTGTGGCTGTTCTAGAATGATTTCCTCAAAACCAATGCTGGCATTGCAAACAGTGCTTTCAGGGGATTGGCTCACAGTGAAATTTGACTGTGATTGCACAACACATTTTAGAAATGGTGGCTAGAAACCATATTATTTCTCTCTCTCTCTCTCTCTCTCTC
>NW_006377956.1:0-1302 GCF_000327345.1 Myotis davidii | reverse complement strand
CGGCATTAGGAAGGTTGAGAACCACTGTCTTACTGAGTCCTTTTCATACTGCCGTCTCTCTGGTTCTTTCTTTTCTTCTTCCTTCTTCCACTTATGAGGATTCTTGTAATAATCCACGATAATCTCCTCAAGGACATCTGATTAGCAACCTTAACTTTCTCTGTAACTTTAATTCCCCTTTGCCATGTAAACTAACATAGTCACAGTTTCCAGGGATTAAGATGTGGACATTGGGGGTGGGATGGGGCATTATTCTGCCTACCATGCTCTACTTGTATAGAAATGGCCTTTGTAATATCCTATGTCTTTTAGTGGGCTGTAGGTATGGATTATGGGTGGTTTCATTTGCTCTTCTTATTACTATGTACGGTTTTTTGGAGGGCATATGAAGAGATTTGGTTTTAGGCAACTACCATTATCCTACAAGAAAATGGAAAGCATCTGCTCAGTATTTCAAAGGCCAGAATATTATTTCATTGCTTCATTCCTTTGTTTTAAACCTACTTATTAATCAAAATGTCCTTTACTCTTTGTAAAACCTTAGCTCAAATAGCACCTCTCCCATGCTTCCTGGACAGAATCAATTATTTTTTCTGAGGCTTCTTTAAGACTTTGCATTTAATCTATCATTTCATTTGCCCTGCTATTACAACTATTCCTTTATGTGCCCCACTAGACAGGAGATGCTTGAAAGTAAAAGATTATTTCTTATTCACTGTTGTTTACTTGCTGCCTAGCACAGCGTATGGCATATGCTCTGCTCTATGATTATTATTATCTATATTAATGATATCCATTTTATAGCTACTATTTATACTGAGCACTTGATGCAGTATTATTAATGCTCACTAAAATTCAATGGAATCGGTCTTATTATTCTTATCTTACAGAGGAAAAGATAAGACTGAAAGTGTGTTCAAAGTCAGAGTCAGTATAAATAGTGCTATAAACTTTGATCTTAATTCAAGTCTATTTGACTACATACAAATATCAGTCTGTTTTCACTTAATCCCACTATGTTCTTGGAGAGACAAAAGAAGAGTGGAGCACTCTTGGAACAGTCAGCAAAAGAAGATTCCAGAACTCTATTATTCCCTCTCCCTTCCCATTCCAATAAACGCACATGGTCTCCCTGAAGGCAAAGAACCTCTGCTGAGTGGACAAATATAAAACCTCTCAACTAGAGCATAATGTAAGCCATCCTGGCACCTAACATTTTACTTCGAATAAAAAGAGGCGAGGCCTTGGTCATTTTCCCCAGAAGGAAGACTAGATGAACTCTGGAAGCTGTGGAGACTCTGG
>NW_006377955.1:0-1302 GCF_000327345.1 Myotis davidii | reverse complement strand
GGGTGGCGGGGTCATGGAAGGAGGAGACATCCCGGGACTGGCAGAGGGAGTCTCCCCGAAGGCCTTGGTGTCAGCAGAACATTTATAAAGGAGAGTGTGTCACAAGGGAAAAAAAGGGGGAAATAGAAACCCCTCCTAGGGAAGATCCCTCATGTAAGTTTTCAGAACGAAAATTAAAGAGAAGACATTGTCAGGACAAGTAGGAAAACCTTGGACCGATGGGGTTTTACTGACAGATAAGAATGCGTGAGAGCTTTTCTCCTGGAATTTTGGATTCGTCTTCACAAAGACAAGAACCTCTGGACTGAGGAATGGGGGTGAGCGTTAGTAGAGAGCCCTAGGGAAGCAGGTCCACCCGGTAACCTTGGAGCGGCCAGGGCGGATGGAGGTTCTGCAAACTACTGACCAGTATCCAACATTGACCTCCGTTATGATTCCGGATGGGGCTGCTGAGGGCATGTTTGTGACACTCTCCCTGGCTCCAGTCTTTATTTTTCAACCAACTTAAAAAAGCAAGTTGCATATAATTTAATAAAAACAATGCATGCAGAGAGTTTAAAAAGTCAAACAATGCGAAAAAGCTTGCAACATAACCCAGCAGCCTCCCGCGCCTCGCCCTGCTGCACTCCCTGTGCTGGCGACCTGCCCGGCTCACCGGAGGCACCACTCTCGAACTTTTTTGCTTTGTCTGGTAGCTTTTCAACATGTTCTGGTATTTGCTTCCATATTTAAAAATAATGTGATTCTCATGCTGTGTCTTGATTCATCCATCTTAGCTTGTTTTGTAAACAGTGAACATTGCCAATCCTTCTCCCCTTCAGAGCCCATGGAAGACTGTACTTCTGAGCCTCCTACTGGTGAGACTGGCACATGTTGACCGTTTCCGGCGGTGAACTTGTAAGAGGAAGTGATGAGTATCACTTCTGAGACAGTGAGAGCTCAAACATGCTGTTCTGCTCTCTCTGCCCTTCCCTGGGACTGAAGATGACAGGTGCTCTGGAGGGTGTAGCTTCAAGTTGGCACAAAACCCCTGACTGAGTCCCTGGAGCAGGACCACTGGTGTCAGAAGTGGACCTCTGTGATCCATCTCCAGCACGTTGGCTTCGGATGGAATTTGCTGAATTTCCCAGGCAGGCAGAATGTGGGCGGAGGGAAGAGGATGTAGGAAAAAGAACTGCACCAGTGGGCCAACTTGGTGGATGTAGCATCAGCTTTAGCTAAACAGGGGAGGTGGAGGCAGCTAGAAAGGTCTCAACCCAATATTTTAAGTGGCCCAATGGGAGACAGCAAGACCTAAGCTAC
>NW_006377954.1:0-1302 GCF_000327345.1 Myotis davidii | reverse complement strand
TGGAAATTTTTGTCAGTTTTCTTGTTTCATTTGAGCTTGCTATCCAAATTCAAGGAAAGAAGTGCACAGTATTTGCAAATAGCAAGCATGATAGCAGAGTTGAAATTCAGAACATGTAATGAACTGGACTAAAAAGATGAGATCAGTGACAAATAGTAATACCTGACAAAAAGTATCATTTTTATTACAGCTAATGGAATGCTTTTCTTAATTCGGAATTTTCAGAGTCTGTAAACATTGCCTTACAATTTCAAATGGATAAGAAAGATTAATCCATCAAGTCCAAACAATACAGTGATAACTATGAATATGTAATTTATAAGTAATATTTGGAGGTATTTTTGAAAGAGCTAAAAATCAAGTATGGCATATAGTGATAGTTTAAACACCATATGAGTTACTACAAAAAATAGGCTCATAAAATCACTCACAATAATAATAATAGCGAGTTTAAAGACAATTTGAAGCCAAGTTTCAAGCCAATTTTAGGCTATGAGCTTTGAACTATATCTCATCATTTAAGATTGGATTTATGTTTTTCCTGGACAACTATAGATTCCAGAATCAAACATCAAAAGGCTTTTATATTGTGAAATGTATCCCCAAAGTTTTTTTGTCTTTAGTTAAGTATTCATTATTTTTTAGAATAATGAAGAAACTATCATTAAAGATTATCTCAGTTCAGAATTTCAAGGAAAGAATCTAAACATATCTATTATTTTCCAATCAGTATGAACTCCCATTAGCAATATATATGCAATCATCCTGTGTGTCAGAGAATAGAATTAAAGTTTAAAGAAGCATAGCGAATTCCCCATACTTGGAAGGCCCCTATAATTCTAAAATGTTTACAATGCAATAGAATATATAATTGTTCTCTTATTAGGAAATAATAATGTGTGCCTTCTTCTACTGTGAAAAATAGTATGAAATTTTCAAGAGTAGGTTTGCATCAGAATTCAATTAACTTTGCCCCCAAAAGATTGGCGAAGCCAAATCATATCAGATGACTTAGTAGAGATCTCAGGGTTCTCAAAGCACACATAACATCCCCCTGACTTGGAGCTATATTGGTCCTTCTTCAGGCTGCTATGAAAATATCCACTGGCCTTGCTCTAAAGAAATTATAATGTAGAAGGTTAAATTATTAATTAATTGTCATCTAATAGCCTGGCAATGATACTTTCTTATTTATCATGTGTTGTCAGCACTTAGAAAATTTGTCTAATACACTGAGTTGTGGATTGAGAAGAAGGCTTTATAGCTAATCAAATAATGTTTTATTAATTCATTTGTTCATAC
>NW_006377953.1:0-1302 GCF_000327345.1 Myotis davidii | reverse complement strand
TGTGTTAAAATAGGACACAGATGTGTTGTCACAAGTTAGATAAAGGCATATAGTGATAAAATTGCTTATTAATTTCCATTCTTCCACATTTAGATCAAGTGAAAGGTAAGGAGAACTAACAATATTGACTCAATTGGCAACTAAATTACATTAAAATGCACTATGTATTTTGCTATAAACTATTATAAAAAGGAATCATTGCAACCAAAAAAACAATCTCATATTATAATTAATTTCAAAATAAGAATGATTTTGATTACAATCTCAAAAAGTAACCCAAAAATGTTAGATTCTGACTTTTTAATACACATGCACGCACAGGATCACAAAGGATATATTTGCTTTATTTGTTCTTCTTAAGCATCTACTATTGGACAAATTTAGTACAGGGCTAGAGAGCATGAGTCATGTTTAAATCATAACAGGCCTCTTTGATTGCTAAAATATAAAATCTCCTTTATTTGGTCAGCTTCAAGGAGACAATGATTGTCCTATGAAGTCTTCATTAGGCATTTTGTAGTGTGGAAAGATTCAAAGCAATGGAAACAGCTAACACAATTTTCTAACACTAAATATTCTCAAACAGGAAGCTGTTTCTCAAGTAATTGTCTTCCCACAATTGGTTGGTTGTGGGGGGAGAAGAGCATTGAATGCAAAACTTCAAGTATCTACAAAATGTTGGGCTTGCACATCCTCCTTGCTGCTGATCTGGCTTTTTACATTCAATGTCGCCTGACACTTCCAGCGATTCTCATAATAAATGTCTGCTGGCTCATCACAAAGGAAGAGGTAGAAAACGCAGCAGAACACCATGTGTCTGAAAGGAGTGGGTTTCCTCTGGTTTGGCTAGATGAAAACATCACATGTCCTTCATATTCCACCCTCATCGCATCAGCCTTCTCAAAGCATAACATGTTAGGGATGTCTGAGGACCATTTTATTACAGTATAGTTTGCTTGAAATTAAGTATTAAGAGACTGCACTTAAAAGTATATGAGAAAAATAAATATAGCTCAAGTCATAGAGTCTCACAAATTTTCATGGGACAAAGTTAAGAGTTGTATAATGCTATGTTGAATTTGTATTTTGTTTTTGAAGTAGCTTAATTACACTGAGACTTGGATTGCCAAACACATAACCCCACGGTTGCATATATATCTATCTCTTAGCATTCTAGAAGTCATGAAAAAGAATCATCAACACATCCTACATAGCACTTAATCTAACTCTGAAATTTATAATATTACTCTTAGGGTATAGAAAGTATTGAGAATCTATAATAATAAAAGCATAGTATGCTTA
>NW_006377952.1:0-1302 GCF_000327345.1 Myotis davidii | reverse complement strand
ACACCAAAAAGCATGCCAGGATACTGATGCAGTAGAGAGGGAGATCAATGAAGTAGGTCAGGGAGAATGGGAATTATCGGAGTGAAGTCACCAGAGAGGGCAAAGGGTTTAGAACTGCAGCTTCCAAGCTGAAGATGGACCTGGGTCAGTTGCAGGGTGCACGTTCCGCTGTAACAGAAGGAAAGGGAGGGGATATGGGAAGGGCACATTGTGGCTACTCCATGGTTCTTGAGGGAATGAGTGAATGAAGGAATGAGTATATCTGTAATATCAAGCTTCTTTCCCGAAATCTGTATGATTTTTCAAGTTTACATCATTCAAAAAAAATGCTATGTATCATAGTTCACCTTTCTATGAGTTCACAGAATACTCAGCATAAGCCAGTTGTCACTTTGAATGTCTCTGTGTCTTCCTAGTTACACATCTGAGCCTATGGGTATCCCATCTCCTTAATGGGATAGTAAAGGCCAACTGCACTCCTGTGCCTCCCAGCTCAGTCACCACTGCATAGCAGAAGGTCAATAGATGTCAGTTGATTAATTGGAGTCTGTTTTCCAAAGTCCTGTCCTACACTGCCATGAATAATATTGATGTTGCTTTTGGTTCTAATATTCTGAGATTCTCAAGCAACTGTAAACATGCACTTTAGTCACCACACCACTAGATATGATTAGAATACCACTGAAACCACGAGCTTCTAATCCTTTAATTTACTCACAAACGTGTTCCAGCAAAAACAGATGGGCCTCAGAGAATACAAAATAACAAACCACTTATGTTTCAGGGAGAAAAATAAACTCCCAATCACTGCTAAGATGTCTCTCCCCCTACAACCCCCCATAATTGAATGTCCACAACCTTCATTATAATACTGCTGAAGAACTAGCCATTTCTAGCAGTATGATTGGAAGGTAATGAGTCTTTCCATTCCAAAACTATGTAACAAAAGGAGACACTTCTACCAACACTCTCATTGAAGGTGAGTGCAAAAACAGATGAGAAGATCAATTTATATTTTTATTTGAATTAATTTATATCTGGAACTTTAATTACAGGATGCAAGCCTGTGATTAATTTAATTTTTGTTTCCATTTAGGAGGATGTACTTGGTTAACAGAGTGCCTTTGGGGAAAAATGCTTTATTGAAGGATCTCACCTGCAGGATTTACATTATGTGCCCTTGAAGTTGAATCCATTGCAGGGTGGGGAGGTGATGCCAACACTATCATATAACCTACTGTTTCTTAGGGAAGCAGCTGATTCAAAAGAAACCTTTTTTGGCTTTCTTGTCATAAACCTCTT
>NW_006377951.1:0-1302 GCF_000327345.1 Myotis davidii | reverse complement strand
AAGTATACACTAGAAGTATAGTCCAAGTGGTACACATGGTGCCTCCAAAAACAAAGTATGGTTATAGTTATTGGGGTTTCCTTAACAGGAATTTCTTCAGTTGGCTTGATTCCAGTTGGTCCCATCAGAAAATAAGTCCTTACCATGGGCATCTGCATTTGTGTTCCAGACTTTCTGATTGGCAGGGGAGATTTTTTCCCTACCATTTATAGCCGCAAAGAGCAGTGTCCCTAATCTGCCAGCGTGTAGTCTCCCACATGGCAAACCAGAAAAGTAGGCTACAGGCAACAGCCCAGAATATGACAAAAATATCCCAAAGTTCATCAAGGGAAGTATTGGCCTATCTATGAGCACTGATTTGATGTCTGCCAACTGAGAGGAGAGACCATATTGGCTTTTGGGTTATTCGTGGTGGGTGCTGATTTTACACAGATGGTTTTCCGTAGCAGTACAATGCACACCCTCATGTTTCAATATAGATGAGCAGTCAGTGAACCAGGCCCAAACAGTTAGGGAAATTTCTGTGAATGGAAAGCCCCAGAGAGCCAGCAGTTTTGCTTAAGGCAGTGAAATGAGAGAGAAGAATTTCTTCAAAGGAGCAGCTCTCACTTTTTTACTTACATTTAAGATGCTTCCAGGTCAAGTCGGCTGCTCTCTGGAAAACACATTTTCTATTTGACAAGGAAGACTTTTAAGGTCCTTCCCACCTTGTTATTTGTTGAGTCTAAGTGACCCACCACATAATGTGGATGTCAGGCTGGATACCTGCAGGGTCTGCATGTGGCCTGCATTCAGCTAGTTCAAAAGACATTTACTTGGTGTTTGCATTAGAAAGGTGACACTTAGCCCTGGCCGGTGTGGCTCAGTTGGTAGAGCATTTTCCAACGCACCAGAAGGTCACCAGTTTGATTCCTAGTCAGGACACATACTTAGGCTGCTATCCCCAGCAGGAGATAGCAACCTGCTATCGATGTTCTCCTCTCACATCAATGTTCTCCACTATCACTCCCTTCCTCTCTCCCTGAAATCCTTTCTCCACTGCATGCAATGTCCCTTTTGTCATAAAACAAGTACTTTATGTACAAAGGTATTACTGGGCTTTCTATTCTATTCCACTGCTTAGTTTTTCTATTATTGCACGATCACCTTTCTAGCTTAATTATCTTAATTTATAAGTGGTATTAATATCTTCTGTAGTACTCCTTTAGCTAGGCTTTTTTAAAAGTTTACTTTATTTGTTCTTAGCCCAGACTTTGTATTTTCATATAAATTTAAGAATCAGCTTTTAATTTCATTATATGC
>NW_006377950.1:0-1302 GCF_000327345.1 Myotis davidii | reverse complement strand
GGGGAACTTTTAAGGCCCAATTAGTTCAGCATATTTAAAATTATGCATATGAAGAAACTAAGGCCTGAGATGTTAAGGAGAAGGAGCTTACGGTAAAATTAGGCCTAGAATTCATGCCTCTTAGCTCCAGATCTGGAGCCCTTTATATTACATTCAAGTCCTCTCCAGGTTCCACAGCCTCCTTCCTCCTGATTTCTGAGTTCACTCATCCTCTCAGCCTTGTGTTTCAGTATTTCAGGCACAGTAGATTCCTCCTCTGGCTCAAGATTCAGACATTACCTGTGGACTCTTTCCTCAGATAAATTCCAACCACCAAATGATAATGGTAATAATAACCACAACATGCATTCAAAATGTATTTATGGAGCTCCAATTATGTGCCAGACACTGCCTCAGTTTTGAAATTACAGTGAAAAAGAGAAACAAGAACTCTACCTATAAGGAAATTTATATTCTTGAGGGAGGTATGGCAGAGAGTACACAAGGAAACAAATAAGAGAACGAGAGACTGGTGTTTTACAAACTCAACAGGAAAATGTGATAGAGGTGACTGAACTGGGGGATGTATGATCAGGAAAGGCCTCTTAGACAACATGACATTTGAGCTGATCCCCGATCAGAGAGGAGCCAATAGCTCTTCAGGAAATGAAAAGAGCAAAGGCCCTGTGGTTGGGACCAACTTACCTTATTTGAGAAAACAGAGGAGAGGCATGTGTCTCTTGGAGAGAGCAGTAAAGAGAGAAGAAGACAGAGAAGGAGACAGAGAAGGAAGGGAGGCAGAGGCCAGAGCATGCAGGGCCTTGTAGGCCATGATAAGGAGTCAGGGATCCATGTACTCGAGTGGATATGTTCTAAGTAATATGACACAATTTACATTTTTACAAGATCAATCTGACTGCTTGGATGAGGAGAATTGGAAAGATGGTTTATTGAATGCTAAATGTGTGGGGTACTTTGTGTAGTTTAGCTCTAATCCTCCCAACACTTCAAAGTAGATTTTATTTTGCCCATTCTATGGATGCAGAAATGGAGACTGAAAGGATAAAAGAACCTTCCCAAGGTCATGGAACGGATTTGAACCTAATTCCACTGTAGCACATGGCCTTGCTAAGATGGTGGTTCCACCCTGTGCTTATACATTATTCTGATTATCATCGTGTATTGAAGGGTGAAATTTTGGAGCTAAAAGCTATAGATTGGAAGTTCCTTGAAGACAGGAATCATCTTGCCATTTAGTTGTGTTTTAGTCCCTGATATCTGATGAATGAACGAAAGAATGAATGGATGAATGGATGGATGGAT
>NW_006377949.1:0-1302 GCF_000327345.1 Myotis davidii | reverse complement strand
TTATTATTATAGATGTAATTTGGTCTCTAATTAAGGATTTTACCCCCATTTCATAGATTCAAAATCTGAGGCTCAGAAGGATTGAATGACTTGCTTAAGGCTACACAACTTGTAAAGGGATCTCAAGACCAGGTCTTCGGAATCCAAGTCCATGGAAGTTTTGTAAGAGACATTTAGATTGTCTCGGTCAACTTCCTTGTTCCACAATGAAGGAACTGAGGCCCAGAGGGGAAATGACTAGTTCAAAGTCACACAGTGATTAAAAGGAAGGCCTGGAGCCTCAGACAGATTTGTGCTCAAATCGCAAATTTCCCACTAACTTGCTGCCTGCCCTGTGAGGTTTTCCTGAATTCCTCCAGTGAAGGGCACACTTTGCTCGTCTGCCAAATGGGAATCATAATAATAATACTGACCAGAGATTTTTGTGACGGTTTAACTCAAGATTACAAGTTCCCGTCCTCTAGTAGATGGTGGCTCTTAGTGACACAGCTAAACCTAGAGGCCAGGACTCATCTCCCAGTCTGATGTGTGTTTCAGCAAGACACTCGGCAAGATGTCTCTTGGCCATCTGTCTGCAATTTCCGGTCAGGTCTGCATACATAATGACACAATGTCATGTGGAGTGTCCTCTGAGTCTCAGCAGCCTGATCCCTGAAGCAGATTAAATACACTAACCATATTCTCTCAGAGCTTCCGTCACGCGGGCCAATTTCTTCTTATTTTAACAGGTAGAACACGGGTCACCCTTTGCAAACCCAAGTCTAATAATACCATCATTCAAGTGAGGCTAGATTCTGTAGTTACGAGTTATATTGATACAGTAAAAGTCCTACTTCGGCCATTTCCTGCGCTCTAGGAAATTGGTTATAGTTGGTATGCCCGTGATACAGAGAAATGCTGATGTCTTTTTTTGATAAAGTTTTCAGGCAAAGAAAGACCTCATGTTTGAATGTTTTATTATTCATGTTAAGCTCTTTAAACTGCCCAGCAGTTCTTGTTTCATTTAAGAAATCTTAAATTTGAGACATAAACTTCCCTGACAGTGTGGGCCCCTTTAAAGGTGATATACGCCCTGACAGCAGAGAAATAAGGCCAGCCGAGCGCTTTAACCGCAGGATGGTAAAAGTCATGGTCAGGTTAGAGGAATCAATCCAAGTGAGAACAAGGCTGTGTAAATTTCAGGACTCAAATGGCAAAATATGAAGACGGGGCTGAATTTAAAGACTTGGCAGGTGTGATTGTATTTCACTTCCTGATTGGCAAGACAACCCTAAATGAGGTATTAAATTGGGTTAAAAAAAA
>NW_006377948.1:0-1301 GCF_000327345.1 Myotis davidii | reverse complement strand
TCCTGATTATTCTTCTTTCCTTAATGTACAATAAACTGAGTAAATGGCCGTCGTTTATTTTGAAGAAGGACTGAAGGAATTAGCATAGCATATACTGCTAGAGAGTTGCAGAGTACTTCCTTCTAAGGATCTTACAACCTCTCCCGTCAACAGATTCCACAACTAAAAACTGGTTAAGGTCTGGGAACTGAGCAAGTGTCATGACTTTTTATTGAGGTAACCAATCTAAGCTGTGGGCTCCTGCACCATTGTTGATTGTTCTAAAGAACCCTATGTTTTATTAACTTTCCATAAAATTCCTTGCTGGTGAAGACCCCTTGCGGTTCATTATGGTAAGTGCAGGCTCTGGCTTCTGCTAGCTAAATCCTATCACCTGGCCTCTATTAGTTTGTGGACATGATGGATATAAACTAACTGAACACTATACTCATACCTGGCCTACAATGGAAAGCCCCCACTTAACTTCCTAGTGAGGTTGCCACTCCTTCACCAACACATGCTTGACAGCCATGGGGAATCTTATGTTCTTTTTGCCTATTGATAGAACACAGTACTCTGGAAGGTGTCTAAACCTCACAAAAGATTTGGATTTTAATATTCCCACTTCCCTCGGTCCTTCTATTCCTTCCTCTACTGACAGCCAGAGCAGCTTGATCATTTCTACTCTGCTCAGCATTAGCCATCCATTTCTTTAGCTATCTCAGAGTCACCTAACAGAACATTTCTTTCACCCCACTAGGATCGTTGCCAGGTTGTTCAATCCCATGTCCCAGAAAGTACTCTCAAGTCAATACATTTTTACTTATATTTATATACGCTCACCCTCTTGATCCAACATCCTCAATTTCTGATACCTGTGTTACTCCATAGTTGACTGAATATGTTTCGGTTGAGTATTAAATATCTGACAATTCTATACCCCTAATTGTTTAAAGTTCTATTTTCTACTCTACTATGTTCATTTTTTTATACTACAAGAGAGAAGGACCTTCTTGTAAGCTACAAAATATACCTTTTGATTCTAAAACTTAGTCTTTATCTGCTATTAATGACTTCATGTCTCTCATTATCTCTCTGGAACATGTCAGCAATACCAACTACTTATGGCATCTTTCAAATGCCTGAATCATTGCATCCATAAGGGCATTTCCCTTATTTATTTCCCAGGGCACCTCCAGTGAAACCTTTAGCAATTGGGTTGCCACTGCCTATCTGTGCCATAAACACTACTCTGGACATCATCTTGTTTACCTACCAGGTGATGAGTACTAGTAAGTGGTCCCAAAACACAGCTTTTTTTT
>NW_006377947.1:0-1301 GCF_000327345.1 Myotis davidii | reverse complement strand
CATCCACAGCACTGGTTGAAGCCAAAAGGATTTGAAGGGGTGACCAAGGTCTCCCATGCCCAATAGAAGAACAGCCTACTTTTGCATGGAGGTGAGCTATCAGTTTACCAAGACAAGTGCCAGGACATTAATGTAAACATTCAGGACCTAATGCAATTGAGGAAACCCGTCCTTTGTAAGAAGAGATCTCAGGAGGAATTGCCACAGTTGGCAGCAATTGGATGTCAGACACTGTCAAGCACAGAATGTTCTTGGGTGGAGATTTTTTAGTTGAGAGGAGCCAAACCAAGCTCCTCCATGACGCCACTACATGTCTTTTGTGAATGGTTATGACAGGTCGGACCACCCACAGAGAGTTTCCAAGTGAACGTCAATGGAAAATTCCTGGCTTCTCCAACACAGCTGCAGTTAAGGGACAATTTAGGCACAACAAGAATTTCAAGACCTAGAATCTCTATTAGTTCTGAGTAACAGAATTATTACTTTGTATAGTTACTTAAGTAATTTTGGGCTGGAAGCAGGGCAGAGTCTGCTTCTCTGTTCTGGTGGGCAACTTGCTCTACCCACACAGCCAAGACCACCAACCTCAAGTATGTTTCCATGATAAACATGGGTGGAATGGAGAATCATAGCCAATTACCTCTGTCTTTTTCTTGTTTTGGTAAAAACACTTATGAAAAAGATGACTTAAACTCAATCTAAGCCATTATTCTTGCTCATCTTTGAATCCAAACCACACTCTCGGTCTAGTGTAATGGAAAGGCACAGTAGTAACTAGGTAGGCAGAAGATTCAATGGTTAGATATGGGCATACTTAGAGAGCATTACCCAGATAATTTATTCATTAATCACACTATGACTCAAAGACCTGTCCAGTGGCTTACAGTGGGGAATTAAATTCTAGTGCCACTCATTTTCTAGCTTGAGATGAAAGAGTGACAGCAGATAACTCTCATAATCTAGTTTAGGATATAACTGCTCCCCACATAGTGAGCCAGAATTGTACACTGTGTAAACCGTAATTAATTCAGATTATTCTCATCATGAGTATAATTCAATTTTTCACGTTGTGGGAAGTAAAGAAACACGAGTAGTATTTTCAGTATTTTTCTCCTCCATGTGAACTGTACTAGTGTGAAATACAGCCACAATAATTTAAAACTGATCCTCTGCTCCTGATAGCTTAACATTTAAAACTTCATTTTACCTAGATACAAAAAAAATCCCTGGAAAAAATGAATAAAATTAACATTTTCAATTAAAATGGGAGAGCATGGAGAACTGGGGCTTAAAAATATAAA
>NW_006377946.1:0-1301 GCF_000327345.1 Myotis davidii | reverse complement strand
GAGACCCTTCCCTTGCTCTTTGTGCATGTATTTCCAGAGAAGCCTAAGCCAACTCCTCCTTAGGATCCAGGATGGAACAGGTCTGGATGAGAGCACTGACAGAAGGCACATGTGAACCTAGGAACAGGTTGATGGATGAGCATGGAGATGCTGCAGAAAGCCCTTAAAAGCCCGACACCTTCTCTATCACAGAACTTTTCCGATAGAAATAGTCTGAGTGATGCTTCCAAATGGTGAAGAATGGCTCAGCATTCAAATTCGGAGTTAAGTCCATGGGACGTTCAAGCCTGGTGTAATTCATGGACCCTGGATCCCTAGGACCGTAAAGAAAACAGGGGGTTGTTTGAAGCCTCAAAGGTATTGTCAACCAATCAGTGAGACAATTGGAGATCCAGTCACTGAAAGCTTCTGAGACTCCTGTGTCTCAAGTACACTTCAGTCTATTGTAAGTACCACCAGATGGCTGGAATTTTATTGCCTAGAATGCCTGTGTGGTTTGTGAGGTATACTTCCATGAAGTCCTCTGGACTTTCCCAATTCTCATAACCTTGGCTTTCGTGTTTTCTGACCTGATTTTTCCTATGGTTGATGGTTCACAGCATAAGAGGGTTATAATCTATTGGCAACGCTGCCCAGTTGGCTGGCTCATTTAAAAGCTCACCCTGTAGAGAAGAAAGAGATTAATGGTCCACAGCTCTGGGCTAGACTTCAGCCTGTGCTAGAAAATAAGCGGAGCATGCTGTGTTGTATTGTACTTGACTCTGGCAGTTGTTCAAAGGAACTAGGATTGAGACCCTATAGCTTCAATGTAATGGTCCTGAAAGCTCTGGTCATGGAGTATCAGGTGATAGAGCTGGTTTGTGTCCATGGCATTCTGTTCTGTACCACATAGTGTGTGGGAACTGCCATCCCGCTGCAAAGGACTGGGATAAAGACAAAGTTTAGGGGTGGAGTCAGCAATTTGAGTCACAGTGGGCTGGGGCTGAGATAAGGCAGGATGTTGGTTAGAGTGGACATATTCTCTGGTAGAAGTCAAGTGATGGCTTAGTGTCAGATGGAGGCCCCTGACAGGATATAGAGACTGGGTTCTGTACACAAAAATCAAGGCCAAGCAGTATATAGCATATACCAGGCTTGGTCAACTAGTTAAATTAGGGCTGGAGAAACAAGAACATGATAAGGACCAACTCTAATGAGCAGGCCAGTTGCTTTGCCAGGACATGGTGGGCAATTTTCATCTTCCCTTATTCTCTTCCTGGAATTGTTCTAGGCCTTAGAAGTCCTATCTCTTTTCTGAATCA
>NW_006377945.1:0-1301 GCF_000327345.1 Myotis davidii | reverse complement strand
GGGACCCCCAATTTATTTCTCGTTTTGCCTTCCAGCTTTACCAACTCCCATACTTCCTATAAAAAAATAACCACTATCTGGCTTTAGCATTTTATTTAATCGAAATCATAAACAATGTACCCTTTAGTATAAAGTGTATTTTTCAATATTATAATTCAGAGATTAGTCCATATTTTGTGTGTAGCCAAAGATCATTTATTCTCATCACTATATAGTATTTCATTCTATGAATGCAGCATGATTTATTTACTCATACACGTGTTGATGAACATTTGACCATTGCACCTATCTTTAGTCTACATGTGTGCAAATTCTTCTTGCATATACATACAAAAGGATTCTGTAAAATATGTTCAGTATTGCCACATACTGTCAAACTTTTTCATAATTGTACTTGTTTATATTTTCACTAGAATGTAGAACATCCCTGGTTTCACAACCTCATCAGACTTTCACACTGTCTTCCTGCTTTTCATTTGGCAGATGTGTAGTGAAATCACATTGTAATTTTAATCACATTGTAATTGTAAATTTAATTTATAATCTTTTAAAATATTTATTGGTAATTTGATATCCCTTTTCATTATTTTGTTAGAAAAAATGATGTGTAATATGTAGCTGGTTATAATATTTCTTTTATCACATCATAATTCTTTGAGAACTGTGTGTGACACATGTATTCTTAAATAGCTGTGTTTATGGATACAAATATAACATTTGAGTTTGCCTGTTGAAACATATTTAGACTACTTTCATTTTTTGATATTTCTAAGACCATCCATAGCATTTAACAGACATAATCTGTAGTTCATCCTCCAATACTTATCTCAGAGCCAATCTCATGCTGAGAACCCAGTGCCCAACTCATGAATCACAGTAAAGAATTTAGAATAGTCCAAGAATATGTGGCTGAACTTCCATTCCCTTCCCTAGGATCCACTCACAGAGCTATATTTTGTTTGTTAATTCATGATGGATTTCACTCTGCTTAGGCAATTTATTTCAAAAAATTCCATTTCCCTAATTCAAATGTACTGTCTCCAATTACAAGACCTCCCAAAGAGAAAAGGAGTGATTCCCATGATTTCTTGTGACATTTGGGTGGTTTCAAGGGCTACCTGAGACCATCCTGAGTCATTGCCTGATTCCTTGCAGCATGGCTTTTGCAGACACAGTGAAAATGACTTCACCTTCTAGATGGGAATTCATTCAGATATAGAGCTGCGTGCATCATCTCCTATACTCTCACACCCAAATGCAAGACTATCCAAAAAGCTTATGTGAGTGTAATAGATTTTACT
>NW_006377944.1:0-1301 GCF_000327345.1 Myotis davidii | reverse complement strand
CCTCTCCCTTCCTCTCTGTAAAAAAACCAATTATATATATATTTTAAAGAAGCACCTTCATCCCCATAAGGACTTTTTTGTTTGTCCTTCTCTGGACCATGCCCAGCCTGTGCCCCATCTGAATAGAGGAAATAAGAAGACTATCCAGGTCTCATGGATTTGTACTGTGGGGAGTACAAATGTAAAAGTGAAATTTTTAGGGTTAAAAATCTGTACTGCAATATGGATTCTGAGTTTTAAAATGAAACACCTACTAAATCAAAGCATATAGATCATTGAAACTCTTCACTGTGAAAAAGTTGACAAAATTCTATGCCTGAAACAACCTAAGGTTATCCAGGTGCCATTTCCTCTTTAAGTTTCTGTGCCCTTCTGCTCACCTTTAAATTCTTGCTTCCTCTCTGAAAAGTCAGTGCATTCCCCTCTCTAAAAAATAAGCTTCAATCAAGCCTATGGCCCAAACACTGCCCCAAAAATATGTTTGAAAATTCTCCTGTCTAGAGGAAACAGTAGTCAATATAATTCAGACTTAAATAGTTCAATGATCTACAAAGAATTAGATTTTGCTGGTTGTATTGGATGCAGTTTAAGGGGAATCTGAGTCGTTGAAAGGACCTGGTACATGAGTGTGAGGGATGGATATTTCTTTACAGAAATAGGGATGTATTTAGAACCTGGCAGGGGAGCAGAAACTTTATTTGATGCAGGCTGTGGTGCTGTATGGACCATTCAGAAAGCAGTAACTTAATAAGACAGGGTAGGTCAGCTAGAATAGTGGTCCTTAAAGTGTGTACTCAGATCAACAACATCAGTATTACCTGAGAACTGGTTGGAAATGCAAATTCCAGGGGCCTACAAATCAGACCTATGGAATTAGACCTACTGAATCCAGCTGATTCTGTTGTAAGCTCAATTAGAGAACCACTGAGCTATTGAAAATGCTTGATACTTTGCACCTAATCCCAAAGGAACTATTGCCCAGTTAGGTGGGAAGGCCTTGGAGAAAGATCTGAAAAGTCAGTGAGCTATGCTTTTTCTTTTCTTTTTCTCATTTCTACCACCACTGCCTGGTCTAAGCACCATCATCTCTTATCCAGTCTGGTGCAATAACCTGATAATCATTTTCACTCTTCCCATCTTGTGTCCCAGAATCTATATTCACCAGCAGAGAGAGTGATTTTAACAGCTTTTAACACTAGGTCATCGCTGCCACTTAAAATCTCCATCACAAGGAATACACTCTGAAGTCCTTATCTTGGCCCACAAAACCCAGTGTGCCCTGCTCGCCTCCTTTTTTTTTT
>NW_006377943.1:0-1301 GCF_000327345.1 Myotis davidii | reverse complement strand
AGTGCACGAATTCCATGCACCAGGCCTCTAGTTGTTAAATAAGAACCTATTGTGACTCTAAATAATTTGATTATCTAAGTAATTCTGTCCAAGCTATTCATTGGACAGATTTCATTCAGTGTTAAAGCTGATATAAAGACTTTAAAAATTATTCAAGCTGTATGTTATTCCAATATGTGAAGAATTTCTTTTCTGGTGGCATAGCTTCATAGGTTGTTGCCCCATGCAGCACAGAAATATGCTGCCTGACCCAGACGACTGAGGCCACTCCTCACCCATTGAAGCCTTTGAAGTCAAAAGATGCATCACAGTAACTCCATGTTCAACTTATATCAACATCACAGAGGCAACACAATTAGAAGCTAGCAGAGTAATATCAGGCCTCAATCAGAAGAGCTGCTTAAATAGATCCTTGAGTTTGCTTGCTGTGAGATCCTAAGATACTGATTTCTGGCTTCCTTGTCCCTGCAATCAGGAGATAGATCCTTCAAAAAGAGGAAAATAATTTGGGCATAGCTATTAACGTATTCTTCCTTTGTTTATACGTTATTCGTGAAGAACATTTTGGAATAAGGCACAGAAGGTTTCTGTAATCAGTCATGTTAACTTTTAAGGCTCTTGGGCTCCTAGGCACATTTTCAAAGTGAACTTGTTGCTCCATTTCTTCTCTATTTGCCTATCACAGTAACTCCATGGATAGAGACATGGGTAGATTCTCAATCAAGTATTACAATGGTTTACCATCTAGTAAGACAAGTTGTTCTAATATATGTTTGGGGAGTATTTATGTAAGATAATATATTTGTTTCCATTTCATAGATCCTCAAACTTTCCATTGAGCAATAATTCTCCCATTCCAGTAGAAAAGACACTTGCCACCCACCTTGGGATATGCAAAGTAAATAAGTTAAATTAATGAATATGTCACCATAAAATGTCCCATGTTCAAATAAACAACATAGGTCTTAATTGTTATGGGCAAGTATCAAGAAAAGCATCCTTGCATTTAATTTGTAATGTCAGAGTCAAATAAATTAACAAAAATTACTTTGCTATAAAGTAGAAAACTTAACTGAGGTTTTAACCTAACTGAGAAAAGTGTGCCAACTTATCATTTTCATTGATGCTTCCTGACATTTAGGTAAAAGTTCTTAATCTTTTAAAATGAGAAGTTAAGTGATTCATAATATACATTTATAGCCATAAATTTTAAGAATCCATAAAAAAATGCCAACTTAGAAAAACCTTAAACTTTATTACACTACATACCCATGTATCAACAAGAGAATGGGCACACTCTG
>NW_006377942.1:0-1301 GCF_000327345.1 Myotis davidii | reverse complement strand
TTCTGGCAAAGCTGTATAAATGGCATGCCTATTTTATTTAGTCTTCCCTTTATTCCTTTCCTAGTCATAATAACCAGGTTATTAACAGTATCACAACCGTACTTACTTTTCCAGTGAAACTCATTGGAAAATAGCACGGACTGAAGTAAGACAACATAAGACAAGTAGGCAGTGCTTCCGTAACAGCACACCTTTAGTTGAGAGAGTAAAGGATAGTTTTTTTTTTTCTTCTATAAATTTGTTTGTTCTCAATTAAGAGCCTAGCTACCATGGTGATTATATAATAGGAACATGTACCAAATTAGCTAGAATGCTTGTTCTTTTTTCATGAGTATTCTTAGAGACAGGGTCGGGGGAGGGGATATAACTGAAAACTAACAGAAAAAGTAAAGTCCATGAGTGAACTCACAGGAAAAAATAAAATCTATAGAGAACTAGTATTTATTGAATGACTACTATGTGTTGGCCACTCGACTAGGCAATGACCTACATTTCTCTTTTAAATTATTATTATTATTGGAAAACATATCCCAAATTAACTGTATCAAGGGAGATTTCACTTCATTTTATTAGCTGGTTTTAAGCTTTTAAGCCCTCTTTAAATCCAAATCCTTGGTCAGAGAATAACAGGATGAGGTTCTGAATTTCACAAACAGTGGGGATAGAAGATGAGGAGTCTACGGACTAGAGTACCTAGTTTAGCTCACAGTGCTTTGGTAGCTTATTTTCAATACTGTCTTCCTCATAGTAGCAAAAGTAAGTGGTGGTTCAAATCATTGTTATTTAAAGAATAAAGACCTTTGGGATCATTCAATCCACAAATTTTAATTTTGCACATAATTAAACCCAAGGCACAGGGAAATCACAAAAATCATGAAATTGTTTATGGCAAAGACAACAGAATAACCTACTTTCATGTTTTTCCTTTTGTGAATGCCCTGAAGTACCCACTGTTGCCTAGAAATACTAACGTGTTGACCTTAAACTTCAGAGAGACAGTGAAACAGTGGTCAAGAGTTCAGACTCAGAAGCCAGACTGTTGTCAGACTGTCAATCCTAGTATTGCTATTTATTAGCTGTGTGACCTTAGGCAAGTTACCTAAACTCCCTGTATAGCAATTATCAAATTTCATTGGGCACAATATAACATCTACCTTATGGGAATTGTGTGTATTAAATTGTTATAGTTGGTGAACACTTAAAAATCATACTTTATGTGTTACCAATTAGTATTTTAAATTATGTCTGCCTTCATTCAAGCATAACAAAAATTATCCTATATAATAAAAGCCTAATATTCT
>NW_006377941.1:0-1301 GCF_000327345.1 Myotis davidii | reverse complement strand
AATTTTTTTTTAATTAAAAAAAAGTTTGTTTAAGAAAGTCTGCCTCTCTAAAAGAAGGCAAAAGAGTCAATCCAACATTCAGGTACAAGTTTGTTCTTGATTTTTGTACTTGCTCCTCAGTTAAAGCCTCAGTGTTGCCCTGGCCGGTTTGGAACAGTGGATAGAGCCCTCGGACTGAAGGATCCTGGGTTCTATTCCAGACACATGTGGGACGCCCCAAGCGAGTTGATATTTCTCTCTGTTGCTTTCCGTCTCTTCCACTCTCTCTCTTAAAAAAAAAATCAATGAAGAATATCCTCGGGGGAGGACTAACAAACAACAACAAAAAAGCCTCAAAGTTGAAGTCAGACATGTGTCTATTTTTTAAGGTTTGCTTTCTTCCCCAATGTTTATCATATCTTAATATATGGCACAGATGTCAACCACTGTCACTCATTTAGGACAACATTCTGGCTGCATTGCATAATCACCACCATGGTCTCAGTTCAGCAGCCATGACTATGAAACCCTGTGGGGTGGATAAGAGTAGCAACCAGCAGATGAGGCTGGCTTCTTCCCACAGCCATCCTGAGTTAAAGTTTATTTCAACCATGTCCTACAATTTCCTTACCAAAACATAATTCTATCCAGATAGTCTGGATAATGCTCAGGTTCTTGACACAGATGTTTTCTACAATAGTTAATGAGAGTGTCATTCTACAATTTAATATTTATTGAGTTCTAATATTGTGGTAGCCCCTGGCCTACATCTAAAGTGCCTCATCACAGAGTATATACCAAGGATGGCCAACGTACAAGCTCTCTGAGGATGACCACATTGTAACACTATTTTGTTCCCTAAGTGCCTAGAATGTTCCATGTCATAAAAACCCTCTGTCCATGATCTAGGGATGACTGTACCACGCAGTGGGAAAAGCAAGGGCTTTGAATGGATAGATCTGGAATTTAGTCCTACCTCTTACATTTACTTGATGCTGTACCAGTTACCTGAACCTTCTGGGTCTCACCTGTCTCACCTGGAAATGCGGGTCCTGAGAGTCCCTTGGAAGCACTGCTGGATTGGAGAGTGGATGTGACAGGCCAGGTACATCACAACCTTTCAGGAAGTAGTTTCTTAAGATGATTTCCTCATGAACCAAGAGCTGTGTTAGGGATTTACACAAGTGACTAAAACATAACTTTAAAAAAACAATGTCTTTTTCAGGCGCTCCTGATTTAGGGGGCAAACACAGCTGGGCCAAAGCATTACAACCATTCAGTGGAGAAAGCAACCAGCTCTGAGTAGCTCCTCAAAGCCACTT
>NW_006377940.1:0-1301 GCF_000327345.1 Myotis davidii | reverse complement strand
TCAACCACCACCCTGACACAGGCACACAAGCACAGGCAAACACATCCATGCACACACATATCAACAAGTGCAATCCAGCCGGGGTCTCTTAAACAACCAGTCCACTACACTAGCTCACTGTCAAAGGCCAAAAGGGGACCTAGAGGGCCTAGAAAATGTCATCAGTCTATGATTACTTTCAAATGTACAAAATAATTGAAAAAATTTATAGTGAACAATCATATACTCACCACTTAGATTCTATAAGTACTATTTTGCTATATTTGCTTTTTCATATGTTTACTCATTGTTGTCAATTTTTTAAAAATCTAACTCAGGAGCTATTCTAAAATATCACCAAGAAATGCCCAAAGTGAGAGAAGAGAGCTACAGAGTCATCACAACCTTACCATAAATAGTAACTAATCAAAAATCTAATTTCTTCCTATGGGAAATATATACAGACTTCACAAAAACAAAACTAATGGTAGGGATTAAAAATATATGTCATGCCCAACAAATAATTCCTATAATTAAGGACATTAAATTTGAGACCAGAGACACGTAACAAACTGCTGTACTAGCTTGATTTCCATAAACTATCTCCAACAGTGTAATCATTCATGAGCAGATCTTTGAAAAATGTCAAAGAGGGGTCTTCGGGAAGCCGCCACGGTGCACTGAATCCCAGGCATCTAACACTGGCCCGGCTCAGGACATGAGATGGCAAATTTGGGTGATGGGTGGGGTCTGGGATCTCATACCATCTGGAAGACGACCCTGCTCTTTTCTCTTTGGCAGGTGCGGAATACTACTCGGTCATCGGGGGCGACAAAGTCGACTGTGCTGAGCACTTCTGCAAGAAAACACAAACACACAGGCCCACCCACTGAAGAAGCAAGTTCAACCTGGCCTAATCCCTGCAAGAAAACACAGCAAAAGTCTCAGCTTAAAGGGAAAAGGGGGCGCTAGAAGTACATCATTCTTAAAGGAAATCAGTATGCACATGGGAGACTTCTGAGGGGCTAATGTTCTATTTTCTGACCTGGGTGATGGCTAGTTAGATGGTTGTTTGTTTGTTTTACGGTTATTTGTTAAACTGCATGCCTGTGTTTCCTGAACTTTCTCTGTATGGTTGTTACATTTTGCAATTTTAAAACACTGAAAAAATGTGCATATAGAGCACCTTGTCAGAGCTTCAGATTTTAACCCAATTTTCTCAGAAGATGTCACTCTGAAAGCTCAACAAAGTTGCTATTTCTTAGTTACTTATCAGGTGTGAGTGGAGATTTGCTATATTACAGTCAATCCCTATTTTTTTT
>NW_006377939.1:0-1301 GCF_000327345.1 Myotis davidii | reverse complement strand
CACCATGGAAAACAGTATGGCAGTTCCTCAAAAGTATTAAAAATAAAATTAGCATAGAATCCAACAATTTTTCTTTATGGCAAAAAAAAGGGAAGACACTAATTCATAAAGATATATGTACTCGTATGTTCATTGTAGCACTATTTCTAATAGCTACGACATGGGAACAATCTAATTGTCTATTGATAGGTTATTGCTTATTGAAAATAATAACTAGGTTGCTGATTAATAAGTATCAATGAGGAGAATGTTCTCTAGTGAGTTGCTATAGAACTCTGTCCTTGGGTCGGTCCTGTTCAGCATTTTAATTGATAATTTAGATAAAGATAAAGACAAAAACCATATCTCTCAAATTGTATTTGACACAAGGATAAAACCAATTGCTACTGTAATGGGTGACAAAATCAGAATGCAAACTATTCTTCATAAGTTTAAGTAAGTTAAAAATGAACAAGAAAACATGTAAAAGTAAAACATAAAGTTTGAAGAATAGAAACAAAACTTCAATAGCTTAAGTGTAAGATGAAAAAGACTGACAGCAATTCCAATAAAAACAACTAAAGAAGTTTTACATGAGCAAAAGTACATCAAATAATAATGACTCATGATATCTAAAATAGTTATATATTTCATCATTTGCATTAACAGGAAGTTAACACCCAGATCAAAGGAGGTCATAGTACTCAATACTCACTGTAACCTGACAAGGACCTGCCACAGTAATTGGTTTAATTCTGGGCACCATACCTTCAGAAGTACATTGACAACCAACAGTGTGTTGAGAGGACAAGGACAATGAGGTCCAGGGAAACTACTTTACATGAGGGCTGATATGTGAAAGAAAGGACAAATACAATATGCATCATCCAAAATGGGATAATAGGATCAATGTATTGAAATTGGTAAAAAGCTGTGCTTATTAGAAATAGCCATATACAAACTTCTTCTGCACCAGCCTTGTATATAAAGAGAAAACAAAGAACAATGTACTTTAGGGATAGCATATCTTTGATTCATTGTGTCTTTTTTGCTTTGTTCGCTTGAAGGATGGAAGAAACCTTTCGTATCTTTATGTGTTATTGCCAAGATGTCTATTACTGCAAACTCTGGTTGTGTATAATCCATCTATCCAACAAACAGCCTGGCAGAGGATAAGGCTGGCAACATGGAAGAATTCTATAATTGAAACCAGTGTTGTTGGACCAGGAGTGGTGGCACCATACCACATTTGAAAGAATGTGAAGATATTTTGGTTGTCACAATACCTAGGATGTAGGGAGCGGCTATAGGGTTAAGCCTCG
>NW_006377938.1:0-1301 GCF_000327345.1 Myotis davidii | reverse complement strand
TGCATATATCTTTTTGAATTAGTGTTTTTGTTTCATTTAGATAAATACCCAGTAGTGGAACTGCTGGAGCATAAGGTTTTTCTTTTTTTAAAAAAATTTTTTGATGAGTCTCTATACTATTGTCTACATTGGTTGCACCAGTTTACAATCCTTCCAACAATATGTAGAGTTCCCCTTTCTTCACATCCTCACCAACACTTGTTATTAGTTGACTTTTTATAGTAGCCATTATAGCTAGTGTGGTTAGTATCTCATGGTTTTGATTCACATTTTCCCTAATCATCCAGGGTGGACTCTGATTTACTAGGTCAGGTCCATGTACCTTGCCTTGGACCATACACTAATACACTACTTCCAGGGATCTGAGATATTTCCTGGGGAGCAAAGGGGTTAGGGATGAGCTCCACCTAGACTTCTCTGAACCAATGTTATTGCTATGAAGGGAGGAATAAATGTTTTCTCAAAGAAGTACTTGCCATGTACACAAAATAGCATATGCTCATAAAAGTATTAGACAGAGCTATGGTCAATCTTAGCGCTGCTGTGTACCAGTGCTTGAACTCATGCTAGGTGTTAATCCTCTTTTAAATGCTTCATAAGATTTTTGTGAGGATAAAATGAGAGTGTAAGGCAATACATAAGAAACATGGCATACTCAATAAATGTTGATTCCCTTAAGAAACTTCCTGTACATATTTCTTAATGTCATACATATTTTAACTAAAATGATCCTGAATAAAGTTAATAAAAAATAGAAGTGGGAGGAGATGATAGATGGAGGTAGAAAGCCTGGTGAAACAAAGTATAAACCAACAGTGATGTGAATGTCAGAGGCCACAGAGATAAAAAATTGCATTGAAATCTCTTTAGGGGAAAATATATTATTGTGCAGTTGAGAATAAGTGACAGAGCCTTCTTAATAGGGTCCTTTGCTACCAAGAAATCCATTGCACACAAGTACCTTTCATTTGTTTTTCAAAACCCAAGGTACTTCAAGGGAAAAATCTAAGCATAAATGGCATTGGGCATTTTAGCATTAAAATAGAACCTTGCCTTCTCCTTGCCTTCTGATTATTACATCGTTACAACACAGATGATTCTTTAAACTGAAGAAGAATTCATTCAGGTTAAGTTTTTCAACAAAAAGCTGTGTGCTCACATCCAATGAACAGATACCACAGCTGTGTAAAGGGAGTTTAATATAGGGTGGGGCAAAAGTTTACAGTTGTTCCTATGGGAAATAATACAATAGTTAAAGAATAATAACTCAAGAATAAAATCTGTGTTTTGCATACTCACAA
>NW_006377937.1:0-1301 GCF_000327345.1 Myotis davidii | reverse complement strand
GATGTGAGAGAGAAACATCCATCAGTTGCCTTCCCATAGGTGCCCAGATCAGAGATCAAACCCACAGTGTAGGTATGTGTCCTGATGGGAATCAAACCCGCAACCTTTCGGTACATGGGACAACGCTCCAACCAACTGAGCCATACGGGTTAGGTTGAACTATAATTTTAATTTTAATGTCTTAACATTAGTGAAATATTGTATCAAAGCTACCCATAGAAAATAAACCTTCCGAGTCACACTTCAAAACAATATGCTAATAGTATTCAAAAATAGCTTTGCTCACTGCCCAGTTTCATTCTAGGGAGTGAGACTCCATTTGCACACTGAGAAAGCAGATAACACTACATTTTTAATCTGTTTAAATTAGATAAAGCCACGTTCAGTTTTGCCTTTGTTTTTCCTTTTTCACAGAATCAACTAATTGTTTATTGTTGATTTTTTTACTTTACTTCAGGTACTATCTTAAATTGCATGTCTAGACCTAACTTTTTAAAGCTTTTCAACCAAGCTTTGCATAGCACCACTCCTAAACTCAGAAAGAATGTGCTGTTATTCAGACATAAGAGGAGCAGTACAGGGACTTCCCACTGAGCCACCTCAAAACCTCTGGGAAATGCCACTTTATATAAAATCAAAATCACCCCCCTCTACCCAAATGCATAAGCAAGGTAATTTCTTTGTTCTCTAAATCTTCTGTCTTGTCATTAGTGCATAGGCAACAGGGTAATAAAGCAGGAAAGGGCCGTAAATAACTGCTTTAGAAAGGTCCATGATAATCGTCAATTACCATGTACATTAGTTACCTGACAGTCGTGGGATTTAGCATTCAGTTTTGCATATTCACAATTGACTTGAAGGTCCTTGGGATCAGGTAACTCGAATGTTTGCAGAGGCTCAATATGTTGCATCAAGATGAAGATAATAAATGGGAGCACTAATGGAAGCAAGAAAAGTGTGTAAATCTTTCTGCCTGTGCTGCGCTGTGTGAGTGATGTGGCTTCATGACACTTGTGAACTTGGAGGGGGCACAGTTCTCTAGCCATAGCCCTTGCAATTGTTCTGAGGCTACTGCATGTGAAGCAGTATTTTTTGATCTTATGTCAGTTCTTTGTTGGAAGGATTATTTATGGTTTTAAATATCTTAATTACTTAGATTCCCATAGACAGATTGTAAAGAGGGGGGAAGAGAGAACTTAATATTTGTCAATTGTCTCTAATTGGTCAAGCACTGTTTTTTTGTATGTTTGTTTGTTTTTGTTTTGTTTTTAATCCTCACCCGAAGATATTATTCCATTGAT
>NW_006377936.1:0-1301 GCF_000327345.1 Myotis davidii | reverse complement strand
AAGAGAGGAAAATGTAAGGAAGAAAGAATAGCCTCTTGAAGAATCTCTTCTCTTTTCCTGGTGCACACATAAACATATTTTGGAGACTCTGTCCACTTACTGATCTAGAAGTCAGTTTCCCCATATGAAGCCCCTGAAGACAGACCATCAGAATGTCATCCCTCTGATCAGAATGATGAGGAATCCTTACCCTGAGGAGGAAAAGATTCACCTTTTGAAACTGACTTCTCTTACTCTGGATGAAACCTACCTGCCACCATTTTCCAAGAAGACACTCTTTTCTGGTGTGACCCACAAACCCTGTTAAACCCGGATTTCTTGGATTTACTTCAGTGCTACACTTTCTGGAATGTTTGCCAGTGTTCTTTTTAATCCTTCAAGTCTTTTCATTCTTCCTTAAAACTTAAACTCTCAAATTTTACTTAAGTCCTTCCTTAAAGCTTCAAGACCACTGTACTCTCATTGTTAAAATAATTTCAAAGTTACACCCAGCCTTCCAATAATTATATTGTCCACAACGCCTGGCCATTTAAGATTTTTGTGAACATATTTATCCCCAATCAATATCATAAATTGCTCTAAGTCAAGTTTCATTTTATACTATTTATGCTTCCAACATTTCTGGTATCTGCTAGATACTCAATAACTATTTAGTAAATTTGAAAGTCATTTAGGCAAAATTGCTATGAGCACAAGTATTTAATTTTGCTCTATGAGAAATAAATAATTGAGAAACACAGTTTTGACTCTGTCCTTTCTCTGAATCTTCATATAGTTTATAGAGGATGTGAAGATACATCATGGCACAGTTTATTAAGGCAGCTATGTAGTGCCCCGTTCCAGTAACTGGCTTTAGGTGAATATGAACACTGTCAGTAAATGGCTAAGAAAATTAGATCAAGAGAGTTATATAATTTAAATGACTGTTCTACATCCTGGTGATTGTTTTTAAAAGGGCTAGCACTTTTATTGCGTATCACAATTGAATGTTGTATTGCTTTTCTTTGTTTGTGGAGATGAGGTAAATATAAAAGCCTATTAATATAAGAACTAAATAGCTAAATATCTCATGGCAATTCAAGTTATTAACTTAGTAGTTGGCCAGTACTAAAAGGCAAAACTCTCCCATTAATGTATATAAGAGGTGTATTAAGAGCAATTCATTTGTTAGAAAGCTGAAGCAAATTTTATCCTTTCTACTGGTATATTGCAAAGGCTATAAGGATAACATCAGATACTTTTGTCTCACCTCAGATATTTGTCAAGCATATATATCCAGAAATGTGAAATTTTAAGGAAAT
>NW_006377935.1:0-1301 GCF_000327345.1 Myotis davidii | reverse complement strand
CCTGTGGTTTTTGGGCAAACAGAGGAAGGCTCTCCCTGTAAGCAGAACAGACTATGCTTGAATCCTACCAACAGAAAGTGCCACGTAATTTGCGGCTCAATAATTGTGTGGCCTTGACGATCATATTAGGAGAGTTGGTTTAAGGGGAGCATATTAGTAAGGTCTGGAGCCAAGGAATCAGGAAAGTTCTTGTGGAAAAAGTTCTGAACCTGGTGTATTATTAGATTTTAAGCTTTGAAATCAGGTGCATTAAATGAGGTTGAGAAGGAGCTGATTTCAGACTTCTAGCTTTTGGAACTGTGAGACACTCCATTTCTGTTGTATAAACCACTGGTCTGTGTACTTCATTGTGGGAGCCCTAGTAAACTAATACGACAGACAGTCCCCCTTTTTCCTCCCACTCCTTGCCTGCTCCTTCTCAGACTCCTGTGTGGATGCCTGTTCCACTGTCTTCCCTTATGTGTTAGGATTTCATAGAGCTTTGTTCTAGATATTCTCACTCAAAACCCTTTTCAGTGCAGAGTGAGTTCTACAATTTCTGCAAAAATGGGAGGCTGCCATTCAACCTGGCCTGGAGGCCATAGTGAGTCATTGGTCAGTCTGAATATATAAAGCACTGATTCCTTCAATTTCTAACAGGTTAGGAGAGGGTGGTGAAAGCAGGCATTGGCTGGGCTTCCATCATCAGGGGAAATTTGGGAACAGTTACTGTCATTAAAACAATGATATAACTTAGTGGCCTGGTTGGGCAGGAGTTAAAAATACCAAAAAATAAATGATTAATGGAAATAATCAATGTCTATGTTACTCTAAAAATGGTGGTAAAATATATATAATAAAATCTACGATCTTAACCATTTTTAAGTGTATGTTTTAGTGGCATCAAATATATTCACATTGTAGTGCAACTACATGTTCTCCAATTGAAACTGTACCCCGCCCCCCTTCTCCATCCCCTAGAAAATACCATTCTACTTTTGTCCTTTTGTGACAGGCTCATTTCAGTTAGAATAATGTCCTTAAAGTTCATGCATGTGGCAGAGTTTTCTTGTTTTAGGGTGAATAATATTTTATTGTGTGTTTACACCACATTTTGTAGACCCATTCATTGGTCAATGAACGCCCGGGTTGCTTCCACCTCGTGGCTACTGTGAATAATACTGCTGTGAACATGGATGTACAAATATCTCGTTGAGTCCCTCATTTCATTTCTTTTGGATAGATAAACAGAAAAGGGATTGCTGGTTTATATAGTAAATTTACGGTTAATTTTTTTTGAGGAACCTCCATCCTGTTTTCCA
>NW_006377934.1:0-1301 GCF_000327345.1 Myotis davidii | reverse complement strand
ATGAGAAGAAAAATGTTAATACTGGATGGTGTAGGTTCATGTTCCTCATCTCTGAAAACTGTCCACATCAAAATTATGATACACCAGCTTACCTCCTCTCCACTCACTACTCAAGTTTTGATTGATAAAATAAAAAAATAAATTTTCTTTTTATTGATAGCCTGCCTGATATGAGAGTTTAATTGCACTCCTCCAAACACATAGGTTGGCATCTAATTTGATTTGTACAAAGAAGCTTCCTTTAAGGAGTGTTCCCTGAAAATCTGGGGGGAGGGAACTTGACTATGGACCAGGACAAGTACAGATTCAATTGATACACTGCAAATCACATCCTTTAGACTTCATGACTAGATGTGAGATGATGGAAACCAATTATATCTAAGTGAGCTGATGACCTGGAGAGCAATTGGAGAGTTAGGACAAGACCTAAGCAATACCTCAAACCCACCTGGAAAATCATGTTTTATGGCCGTCATCATGTGTGGGGAGCAGAATACCTTAGAGAGAAAGTCCCTCACATCAGAACAGCTTTCCATCTCACATAGGTAAATATTTTGGCTCATCTCAACTCCTGTTTTCTCTTAAGTTTTGGGATTTCATGTATCATAAATTCAGTCTCCCAAGAGACATTAGCTTACTATCTTTGGTCATACAATGTTCACTTCTGCAGAAGGACTCTATAGGTTCTGTTTGGGTCAGGACCTTACTATTGAACCAGTCAGCAATGTCCAGAGGTGGCGTGGTATAATTGGCTTAATTTGGATGAGATGCTCATATTTTGTTGAATTGGTAGGGACAAGGGGGACTGGGTTAAATAACAACATGCTACTCAATCGCCTTTTCCCTCTGGCTTTGAACTCACTGGGGTCAGAGACTGTGTTTTATTCCAATTCCCTAGCATAATGCTAGGGACATAGATGCCAAGTGAAATGTTATGACTTGATTGTTGAGTTGTACATTTTGCATTTGGGTTAATATTCTAGCAAAAATAAGAGCTTATTATGCACTTTCACATATATTTCAAAGACCACAGAACTCATAATGATTTCAATTTATATACAAGTTAAGGCTGAGTTAGTACCACAATCTCTGAGGAATGTATGCCAAAGCTTTATTTATATAGTCATGCTCCCTGATCCTATAATTTTAATTGGATTCCCCCGGGAGCTCAGCTTGATATCCAATTTAATTTGTACATAATAGCTTCCCTTAGGCAAGCAATTCTAATGATTTTTAAAATTTAGCTTTCATGGTCAGTTGATGAAATATTTTTTTTTCTTTTAACAAAGAGAACTTTTTTT
>NW_006377933.1:0-1300 GCF_000327345.1 Myotis davidii | reverse complement strand
ACGAATTTCGTGCATTGGGCCTCTAGTTTTATTCTGAGCAGAAAAATAATATTTGCTTGATAAATATACCTTAAGAATTCAACTAGGAAATATACCAGTAACTCACTATTTGTTTAGTCTAATTGTACAATCAGTTACTTCCAATGATGCCTAGGCCATCACCTCTAATCTCATAGGAGACATTTCTTTGTATGTACCATTTCTGTGACCACCCTTAAAATGAAACAAAACAAAACTGATCCTGGGTCCCTTGCTTTCTTTCATGTAGTTGGGATTCCACCATAGACAGTCACCTATTACTAGTTGACACTATGTTTGAATTATAGTAGTTATTCAATAAAGGTTTAATGAGTGAAACAAAAAGTAAATACCTGGACACTGAAAAGTGTCCAGGTGATCTTTAGGGTCTACCAAGAATTGTGTATTTTTCATGTAAACATTTCCTTTTTCTGCTGCTTTATTTATTGAAGTTTTAGAGTGATGGAAAGAGCATAGACTTTACAGTAAAACCAGCCTAATTCCCCTCCTGGCTGTGATGTTACTATGGGATTTGGGGCTACTAGTAATTAACTTCAGGAGCCCTTATTTATCATGTGGATAGCTCAAACATATTTTTATATTTCATCCTATAGGTTTGGTAATAGATATTGTAAGAGGGGATGTAAGTGGAGGGTTGTACAGCGGGTATGCAATGAAGCAGGAACTCAAATTCAGATTTTCTGGTTTTACAACCTGTGTTCTTTCTATACCACCAATTTTTGGTTATCTTGATTTGTTCCTTTTTTTGTCTTGTATTGTTATAACCTATTGTTATGCTCTATTAAACTGTCAATTTACTACGGCTTATACTAGAAAATTATAGCATTTTAAACTGTATTTATCTCTCTCAATTACTTTTTCTTAATGCATTTCACTATACTTCCTGCATACATTCACCTTTTGCAGGCTTTTTCTCCTGTATTTCACTGTAGTGATTTTGCTAGCTGGGCGATTTTAAGAAGATGTTGATACAGAATTCATTTCAAATTGATTTGTATTTAATTCATCAGATTTGTGTGTGTGGTGATAGTTTGTTCATTTTTTTGTTTTATTTTGTTCATGAGGTTTTATTCTTTGCCTCTCTAATGATTGACTTACTTTCTCAAAACTTCACCACTACCAGCCATCCAATCAAACAAAGTGACTAGTTTTAGGTTAGTCAATCTGTACTGCAAGGTTGCAATTGATAATAGCAAAGAAAACTTATCTATGTGTTTAGGTTTCTTAGCCATATTTCTTTTCTTTTCTTTTCTTTTCTTTT
>NW_006377932.1:0-1301 GCF_000327345.1 Myotis davidii | reverse complement strand
AAAAAAAAAAGAAAAGAAAAGATAGGTATTATTTCATCAATCAAGAGAAAGCAAGAAAAATCCATGGTTCCAAAGAGCTGTGTCTACCCTGAGTTCTGTGGCCATATTGCCACTGGGATAGAGCTGCTGGGGGTATTGTGTCTTTCCTCTGAGATGAGAACTTCACCCGGTGCTTTGTCAGAGACAGCATTGGCCTGAGGAGGGTTGCTTTAGAAACAGCAACATTACCCTCAATATTCACAAATGATCATTTTTTAGATGTTATCTGGAGCCTAGGAATTCAGGAACATTTTTCTTAAAACCATCTTAACAAACTATTAATTTAGTGGAATCTCAACTAGAAGCTAAAATGCATGCATATGACCTGAGGTTAGTTACTCAAGAGACTTGCTGGGAACCAGCCTAGGTGAACCTATAAGAAGTGAGTGCCTCTCAAGAGAGATTGAAAACTGAAATTGATACCATCAAAGCTGTCTCAGCTACACTGATAAATATCTCCCCATCCAAAAAAGTAGAAATATCTGAGAATGAAGACAAGTGTGAAAATATTCTTGACATCAAGGAGACCTAAGAAGTACAAACTTGATGTGAGATGTAACTGACAATTAGTATTTTTGTCAGTCTCCAGGCCCTTTCTTTGAGCTGCTCCATGAACACGTTAGTAGAGTATGTAAGTATTCTAAACATGTGCCATATGTTGGAACTAAATTGAATTTCACTTGTTTCCTTTTACTATGATGAAACTTAAAGGACAGGTAGCCAAGTGGAATTGCCTTAGGCCACTCGGTTTTCAAGCTTTGGAATTGGAAGTGTATTTTAGGCATCCTCTCTCTATTTCTTACTCCAACTATTAGGATGTACTCCCTGCTGTACTTGCATCAATTGAGTCACTACTGGAAATTCTCTTTGATTTTCCTTTGCTAATTGAAAAAGAGTTCCAATTTCCAAGTTTCCCTGAAGGCTCCATACAGACATTATCTTGAAAGTCAACACTGAAGAGAGAAATTTGCTTGTGTTTTGTCTTTTCTTTTGAAAATTAAGACAAATATTGACTGGCCAAACCATGAGCAGACTTTTAAGGTCAAGGCTTATGTATATAGCATATTATTGATTTGTGTACTATTATGTTCCAATGTCAATCTAAAGAAACAGAAAACATAGAAAGGTATGATTTTCTTCCTAAAAGGTAGTTATGGTACTTATAGTTGCAGTGTATTTTGTCATTCTGACCTTCAATATTTCTTTAAAAGGTAAATATTAAATTATGTTTATGAATTTATAGAAGGCCTGAGTTCAAAATG
>NW_006377931.1:0-1301 GCF_000327345.1 Myotis davidii | reverse complement strand
AAAACACAAAACCTTTCCTAAAGGATAACCTTTCAAATCCTTTGTACACAGTTTACAAAACAAATGGAAGGGAATTTAGGATCTAGTCAATACTATCATCAGGTTAGGTTTTATACTGTTCCAAATTGTTTCTATATATCTAAAGAGGAACAATACACGAATAAATCCTTGCTGTGAATCTTAATAGTATTACAAAAGCAAACAGGTTTGTTTTGCGAAATAGAAAATAATGATATGAAAATAATGAAATTCAAATATAAACATGTAGATGGTTTGGGGGTAGACTGTCGAAGATTTATTGGCTTCGCATTTGTTTCTTTTTCAGACATGATTTGCCTTGGGCAGGTGTGCATATCAGAAAGAGCATCAGGCTGGAGTTGGGCTGCTGTTTGTGTAGCTTACTTAAGACATGTGACCTGTGTACACCTCACTTTCCTTATTTGTAAAATGCATGTAGAGAGATGTCTGCCTGAGTTACTTGTGTGGATTACTGGAAAGAAAGCAGATGGGCAGAGAGGGAACCTGCATTTTAGGCCCACTTTGTGACCTGAGAGAAATCGTTGGCCATCTCTGGACCTCATTTTCCTGCTCTTCAAGGAACAGTTTGGACCAGCTTATCTATTATATAGATAGTATGTGGCCCCTAAAAGCACTTTATGCTAAAATTTCACATCAAAATGACTGATAAAGTGGAAAGTGCTATATAAATGTAATGGAGTACAAAACCATGCATTTCCCTCTATTTAAAATTAAATTTTATTTTATGTAAATATCCAGAAACATATATGTATTCTGAAGCCACAATGATTTATATTTAAGATACGATGAGAAAGAGAGCAAGAAGCAAGTCTAATGTGGAGACAATGCAAATAAACCAGAACCTTTAAAAGGTAGCCAGTATGACTAACCATCAGGGAAATGTAACCCTTCTTTCCAGGCACTTTCCTTCCCAGAGTGAAAGCAACCCTTGAATTACACACCTATGACTTATGTCCTCATTCACTAATTCATTGACTCACTAACTGAACAATTACCTTGCTTGTCCTGCTTACACACTGTTACACTTCCCACTGGACTTGGTAATACTGTTTATTTTTTCCCTTTCAACTAAAGTCTGAGCCGAGAGGAGTTGATCCCTCCTAATATACAATACACCTATTTTCAGCTCAAACAATTTTTCTTCATTTTAGCACCATTTTGTTTCCCTCCTTCCAGCTGTTGCCTAGTAATATCAGAAACACGTAGTCTCCTTCACTCTCTCGAGCTCTCTTTTTATTTCATTTCGATGAGTTGAAAAGAAC
>NW_006377930.1:0-1300 GCF_000327345.1 Myotis davidii | reverse complement strand
CTGATCAAATTCGTGCACTGGGCCGCTATAGCTAAATAATGATATATGCATTTCTTACATACCCCATTATTTATCAGTGGATTACATATAGAAGTAAGACCACAAGTAGCAAATATACTACATTACTCAGGAAACACTGACATACCTATGTATGTGTGAGTGAATATATTAATTTATCCAACTCTGTGTCCTAAGGCTAAGGAATAACATTAACTCTAATCCACACTAGAAAAGAAAAATTAGAAAACACATGAACTATAATTCTATCTGCATACCTTACCCATACCTTGAAACAAATATTTAATTGAACATTCATGAGTCAGGCAGTGTGCTAAGTGCTGGCCATTACTATGGCGAGCCGTAGAGATTTGGTTTCTGTGTTTAAGGAGCTTAAAAGCAATAGCAATATCTTAGTTTAAAAGATAATAGCCTTATAGAACTCTAACTGGCCAAGAGAAAATAGAAATATTTCATAATTCAAATATCACTTTTCAGGCAGGCGGAGCAATGTACCCTTCACTCTTCCGAGTTCTTGGCAGAGACTCTCTTTCATAAAAGACAGATTAACAAGAGAACACAAACAGTTTATTAACAGGCATACTTCTTGTATACATGGGGGATACCCAGGAAAAATGAGTAAACTCCCTAAAATGGCCCAAGCCACCACTTTAAATACTATCTTTAGCTAAAGACAAAAGAAAGAATATGGACGAGGGAGAGGCCAGTTATGGGAGGTTACCAGAAAAAGCACGGTAGGCAAGAATATGATTTGCTATGCAGATTTAACTCTCTTCCTTCTCCACTGGTAAGTCATCCTCTTCAGGGTACAAGAAAGGAAACACAAATGTAGATTTATTTTATAAATGTGAGTTTCTCTTGTAAATAAAGGGTAATTTCTACTATGTTTTCAGAGCTTCTCCTATGTCTAGTTCTCAAAATAATCATCTTAAAATAATCCAAATGCCAAAGATGTATATTTTGAGGTGGCATATTCTGCTACCCACACACTCATATCATCTATAGATAGGCCACATTTTTCAGCTGAAGTATCACCTCTTTGAACCTCAGTTTTCTCATCTGTACAGAATGGCTAATCATATCTACCTAAAAGTGGTAGTGTGAAGAAAACATGTGATAATGTCTTGAAAAATGTAGTGTTTTCCTTCAAGTACAAATCCATGTAAATTCTGTGTAGTTCCCTTTTTGCTCTGTGTGGTAAGACATTTTACTCTGTCCCTCTAGTTTCTTTTGGTTGGCCTAGTAATTAAATTTACCTGAGACAGATTACCAAGAGAAAATG
>NW_006377929.1:0-1301 GCF_000327345.1 Myotis davidii | reverse complement strand
AAAAAAAAACCTATTTTCACTATTTTGTCCTTTGAATTTCAGGAGCTGACCACGTGTTTAAATTATTTGGGGATTAAAAACAATATTTTTACCCCACAGAAGTGACAGCTTTTGAGTGGTGACCCAGCAGACACCAGCTATTCAACTGTGAGCCAAACATCCTATCAAACCTGCAGGAGGGGAAATGACCAAAATATGACATAGAGATCAACTTACACATTTCTGTTTTCCATGATCTTACTGCAGAGAGCCACATATTCAATGGTTAATATTTCCTATTTCTGCACACAACCTAACCTGAGTTTAGGTCTGTTTAGACAGCATTGTTAACTGAGAGGATTGGGAGGAGTTGCTTCTATATTTAGTACATTAAATTCAATGGCTCCCACACTAATATGTGTGGTGAGAAAATTGTGTCCTTTATTTGACTTCTGAAGGTAATATGGTCTCTAATTCAAATCATAAGTTGTAATAAGTAGGCATTTCTAGAACTAACATTTTCAATGAACAGGCCTGTAATGTCATAACACTGCACGTAACAGGCAAAGGCTATGTGTCTTCCTAACTGGCTGCATTTTCAGTGGTAACTAACACTTAATTTTGTTTATTTGCACCATATTTTGGGTAAAAACATGAAATGAATACCTTGTAATTGCAGATGTTTTTAGAATACCATACATACATTTGGTGAAAATATGGTGAAGGAATTGCTTTGCGTATTCGTGACCCAAAGCATATGTTACCGGAATGGGATGTATTATTTCAAAAATGTCCTTAGCTCTTGCTTTGATGATTAGATTTTATGCCTGGGTAATTACACTTTAGAATCATGATGAATTATAAATAAGATATATAATGGATTAGAGGCAATGGCTTGTGGAGAACACCTCAGGTACCTTATTATGAGAGATAGGTCTTTATCCCCATGATCTCTCCACTAAGATATTACTGTAATTATTGTCTGTAAGTAGGAGCTTAAGTGAAATTTACGAGAAATAGGTGAAGCCACAAATATAGGTGGTAGTTTGTATGTGGTCCCAGTTTTTCTTGATTTTCTTCATTTCTCACTTGCTTCATTTGTGCTAAATTATATTTTCATATAAAGATAGAAAATTACTAAGATTAATGGGAAAACATGTTTTAGAATATACTATCTAAAAAGCCTACTGATCACAACAAGGAGAGTTTTTAACATTAAAAACATGGAATAGAAAGTAGACATTAAAATAATTTACTGCTCCACTAACATTTTTGTTTAATAAGTGAACAGTAGTATTATCTACACTAATAAAAGAGAAAAA
>NW_006377928.1:0-1300 GCF_000327345.1 Myotis davidii | reverse complement strand
CAAAAGTAGGTTTATAGTTGTTCATGTGGAAAAACACATGCAGGTTATGATTTTTATAATAGTTTATTAACTCAAAAGAATAAACTCCGTGTTTCACATACTACCATAAAGCTACCTTTCCCCACTCTTGTATATTCTTTACTAGTATACCTTATGAAATTATGAATATTTCATAATCACCAAATTTTTGAACTTCTTTTAAGGATTATTGGAATGTGATGATAGTTTCCAAATAGCACATTAATGCTAGGTCTGAGATATGTAAACTACTAGTGTCAACTTAACAAAAATAGAGGTAGAAAGTAGATGAAACGTCCTATGCTTTATAGTGGAAAGTTTATAAAAGCTAATCAATAGAAATATAAGGAAAAATCATCTCTCACAAATTGGAAACACTTACCAAAGAGAAGGCCTATGTGTTATGGATAGCAAGGAAATTCCAGCCCCCTTTGCAGCCTGAAATATCTTTCCTTCAACATCAATGCTGACAGCACTGGTACATTCATCCAGCAATGCATATTTTGGTCTTTAAAAAATAAACACAAATAAATGAATGATTTTCCTATTTGGATGAGAAATCTTTATTTGAATATGAGTTGCGATGTTACCTTTAAAGGAGCAAAATAGTCTATGACATATCAAAGGTGATAAATGATAAAGCAAAAGAGCAGTCATCCTTCCACCCCCCTGTTTGGACTAGCATATAATATTCTTCTTAGATTTTAAATAGATTTTCTGAAGCCTGCTCACAGTACAATAAGCTTTATCGTTACGCAGATGGGTGAGTCATCTATGGGAGGCGTAGGAAGATGAGGCTGGTCACGGAGTGCTTTTACTACTGAAGGCAGACTCATTCTTGGTGACAAGGTTCTAACTAATTAAATGAAAAATATATTACAGTAGCTAATTATCAAACAAACCACAGCCCTGTTAGAAAAGATTTACTAAGAAGATAATTTTATCAACATTGTGAGTACCTAATCACTTACTAATAAGAACCTCATTGCTATAAGATTCTGCCAAAGTAAGTATGCCTAATTTGACAGGTTTAGAGTAGGTATTTAACTTGGTAACATTGTGACCATGCTTTACAATCAAATTCTTAGGGGGGAAATCAGTAAATATTTTTTCTGATTGTACTCAACAATTTTGTTTTTTGCTAGCTCAATTTTTACTCGGGAAATGACTTTCTACTCCTATCAGAGGCACCTATCACTTACCACCATTTTCATCTGTTTATTCTCTTCCTTTCACATTACTCCCCTACTCTTTCTTTTGCCTTTACCTTATTTCAAACCTG
>NW_006377927.1:0-1300 GCF_000327345.1 Myotis davidii | reverse complement strand
AGCTCCAATTTCTCACTAAAATGCATGGCTTTGGCAGGAGGGAAGGGCATGCCTAGGCTCTGGATGAAGAGATCCTTGGTTTCTGGGACCCAATCTCACTTGGAGTGTGCGAGTCCCTCACTTAGAGGGCTCCACGGGATCTTTTTGCTTTGTGTGAAGGGCATGTTCTCTGTGTTGTGCAAAGCCCTATTAGCAATTCAGTATAACCAGAAATAGAACCTGAGAGACCTGACGCTCGGCCCTATGCCTTTAAGGTCAGGTACCTGTAACATGGGGTAAGACTGAGAAGGAAGATGGTCTTACAAGAGATCCTACTGCATCTGGATCCTTTGATGCTCCAAATTTTGACAACATTTCGTAAGTACTTAAGCTGGCTGTTTAAAAAGACGTGGTTTCCATCAGATTAGGACAACACAACTGTCTTTTTTCATTCAGCTGAACTGTAAATTGGAGGAAAAGCCAGTGATTTACACAGCTCTGTGTCCATTACTGAGCACAGAATTTTGGCCAAAAAAAGCTCATTAAATAAAAGAAAATAAAAAGCCAAAATGGCCCAACATATTTTATCTAGACATGCAAAATATAACTCATAATTGTTGTATTTTTAGAGTTGCCTCTATTTTTGGAGTTGTGAAAATAGAATTGATAGAACTAGAGTATATTCATCCTGAAGAAATATTACTCAGCAATGCAAAGGAATGGACAATTAATAAACCCAGTAAAATGGATGAGTCTCAGATCCAGAGATGGAAGCCCCATACTCAGGATGATGCCAGAAGGTATCTATAAGTTTGGGCCTCCATCAAGTTCACAAACCCTCCAGGACTATTACAAGAGAGAGAAAAAAAACTTCTCTTTGAAAACAAGGCATTTTGGGTATCTTTGTTAGAGCAACATAGCCTGTACTTGATTACACATAGTAAATCACAACAGTCATTGCCAGACTCCTTTAAAAATATACTTTTTATTACATTGATTTAACAAAAATAGGATGCACTTGTCTTAGGCAATTTAATTTTTCTGTCACAAAATAACCTGTCATCACATACAAACATTTATTGAGCACCTACTATGCATTAAGCATAAGTCTAAACCTTGGGGATAAAAGAAAAATGCAACCTCCTGACCTCCAAAGATTACAATGTAGTTGAGGGGCAAAATTACTAGATAAATGAACAGGTAAATGGCAGTGTACAGTGAGCATGTGACATTGTCAAAACTTGATAGTACCTCATATGATTTGACTTATATGTGGAATCTATAGAAGAATATAAATGAACAAACAAAATAGAAACAGACT
>NW_006377926.1:0-1299 GCF_000327345.1 Myotis davidii | reverse complement strand
GCGCATGCCCGGGTTGCAGGCTCAGTCCCCAGTTTGAGGTTACTTTTATAGATTAAGGACTAAGGTTACTTCTGTATCTCAAACCTTAATCTATACAATGAGACTCACAACACCAATCTTATAGGATGTCTATGAGGATCCAATAAGATACTAATACATTTTCTGGTTTCTAAGAGACTTCTGAATGTCAATGAACTATTTTTTATGTGTCCCTAAAAAAAAGAAAAGATGGCTGATAATTAAGCTCTGATACCGCGCTTTCTTACCATGTAGAAGAGTTGTTTTATAATTATTGAAAGAGATCTTTCAGTGTTCGTTTGATAGAATTATCATTTATCATGCTTGGGTGATAAGTAAAAGAAATATAAGTGAAATAATTTGGTTTGGTATTCTTGATGAGTTTGACAACTATGAATGAGTTTTTGACTCTGTTTTTCTACCCAGAATCATCCTTGGTTCTATTAAGAGTGTTATTGATGATAAAGCTTTTAATAGATGGCTCCACCACTGTCTCCAGGAATTCTTCCAAGTCGCTGACACTCATAGTGAGTCTTCGTGCTGACACTTTCTTGATCTTACCAGAAAATGTCAAATGTCAGACAACACAGAGACTTGTATGCTTTTCTTAAATGGCCCTTAAGTTGAAGATTGTTGGCTAAACAGTCAAAGGATTTCACTTGCTCAGTCATTCACCAGGATTAACAACCAAAGTGTGTGCATATACAAACATTGGCAGCTATGTCATAACTGTTGTTTGGATGAGGAGGACTGTCAAAATGTCGTTGATCCTAAGATATTTTTTCTACATGTTGAGTGTAAAAAAAGAATATGTTACATTTTATCCCACAGAGTCTTTGCAAAGCTCCTAGAAGATGAAGGAATATCAAAGTATTTGATAAAGATAAATAAAATAGAGAGGGGAAAAACAACTAGCAATTTTACTCATCTCAGTTTCATCATGAATTACCTGCATGGCCTTCCTTAAGACATGAATTTTTTTACCTATAAAATAGGAATAATCTGAGCTGTATTGGTTGTATGTGACAGTACATAGGTGAATGGTGGTTACCTGTAGAATGTCATGCTAATGGGGGGTGAAAGAATTGACGATGGAGCACAGAAGGTCTCATGGGTTAGGTCTCTTTGGGAAGGGCAGATTGAACTAGTATTGTTCCTCTGAAAAGTAAAACTAAGAAACCCATAATATTTGTTTTGGCCACAAATATAACCTGTTGGAGGTGAGAGAAGATGGGAAGTTTTGATGAGGAAAAAGAGAAAATAGTGTCGACATCATAGGCC
>NW_006377925.1:0-1300 GCF_000327345.1 Myotis davidii | reverse complement strand
AAAAAAAAAATCTATGAACACAAACAATGCAACATGGAAGAAATGATAGCTGGGTATGGGCACAGCACAGTTAAGAATGCCTAGATAAAGAACTGTGTTTATTTGATATCTGGAAGAAAAGAAGTTTCCAGCTACCTAGGGGCAGAACATTCTAGGCAAAGGAAGCATCATGTGCAAACATTTTAATGCAAGTTTCCTGACAGAAAAGAATATGACATGTTCGGTAACACGGAAGGTCAGTATGGTTGAATCATAAAGGAACAAGGGAGAGTGAAAGTTATGAAAGATGAATTTGGGGAAACAAGCTAGAACCCATAGGGTTCTGTAGCCATGTTGACTTTGAATTTTACTATAAGAGCAAGTGTGCAACATTGTGGCAATGAAAACACAAGTGTTACATGCTCTCATTTGCATTTTTTATTGAAAAATGGGACTAAAATAAGTAAAGCATGATTTTTAGTCAAGTTTACTATATGTGATTGCTAACACATTTTTTAAAAATTAATTTTCCATTATCTTTAAAGGGATATAATGAGCATTTTAAAATGAGTTTTGGTTGTGTTTTCACTAATACATACAATACTCTGCCCTTAGAAATCCGAGAGTTGATTTTTTTTAATGATTTCCAAAAGTGTGATAAAATGTGAAGACTGTGACAACAAAGAGAGTTTAATTGTTGCTTGTCAACTGCTTAAATATTAAAGATCTATTGATTACTTGTCCTGGAAGTCTCAGTAGAGTTCCAGATTGATTAAAGCCCTGTATGAATAATTTTTGCAAGAAAAATTGCAAAGCGGTAGGAGGCAGAGAAAGGGGAAAGTGTAATATCAGTGAAGGGAAGGGAGTAAACATTATGTGGAGAAACCCATCTGATAACATTGTAGAGTTCAATACCGGAAATTACTTGTATTGGCATGCTGAAATATTCCCATAAAAGAGAGGAATGTAAGCTTTATTTCCAACCTCATAATGAAAGGATCCCTTCTCCCCTAGAGAATGAAACCCAGCCCGGAGCATAAGGAGAAATCCTCGTCCAAAGCCTTGTGCCAGTGATTAGACTTAAGAACTGAGGTTTGTGAACTTGACTCCTGTCCCAGACTGTGGACAGCACTCCCCTTCCAACCTCCAACAGGACGATTCATCTTGTTGAACTTATGTCCACTTAACAACACAAGTTCTGTGCTCCAAGTACTTCTTTTAGCACATTGTATAGAACAAATATTCAGCACATGAAATGTCTTAAGTTCCTCCAGGAGAAAATAAATAACAAGAAACAGTAACTTCCTTTTTTCCAGACTTG
>NW_006377924.1:0-1300 GCF_000327345.1 Myotis davidii | reverse complement strand
CAATTTGCATATTATGCTTTTATTATTATATATGACAAATTTGATTTCTCCCTCTTATAAACCCTGTCTAGGGGTAGGTCCAGGGCTGCTGTTGCAGAATGCTGAACTAACTAATGAATAACTAACATGAGCATCTTCTGTCTTGTGTATCCTTCCTCAATAGGTGGCCTACATCTCACAGTCAAAACTTCAGCCATAGTACCCTCTTTGCAGCCAAAACAATAATTATGAATTAATGAAGAAGGACATGCTCTCTTTATTTTATGATACTTCCTTGAAAAACCTAATATTTCTGACCACTAACGTTTTGAGTGCCAAAGGATTCAGAGCTATAACCACATCTCTTCTCTGTCTTCCCCTGTGATGGATTTGCAAGGTGTCAACTTGGCTAAGCTGAATTACCTTTTCCAGAATTTCCTTTCATATCTATTTCTAGTTAGGTTGAGCCAAAAGGGAAACTCCTGGAGGAGTGGGGTGATGGAAGGAAAACAGAAGTCATTTTGTAACACATATATTTTCTTTTATTTGCATCTGTAACTGCTCCACCTTCCCAGGAACCTCCTTCAGCTTATCTGTTTCCTGGACCAGGTGTGTGTGTTTAACTTCACCACTAAGGACCCTGGCTTCTGCAGAACACCCACAGCATCAAGGTCAGAGACAACAGCTGTTGACATGGGTTTCAGTCTATCCTCTTTGGGTTCAGGTTCACATTGGTGGGTTCCAGCTTGTTTTTCCTCTCCAACTTTACAACAACCTTCTTCTCTTCTGACTGTCTGCTCTGTGTACTTTGAAGTCTAGCATCAGACATGAAGATAACAGCTTCACAGAGACTTGTTTACCAGCTTCCACAAAAGTATAAGGTTAAATTTCTATTACAAATCCATATTTGTCTCCTAAAAGTTCTACTTCTTTAATTATACCCTCTAATAGTTTCATCCGAGTCCATAGCTTTTCATAACATCTGTGTGCTAAGGATGCCAAATTTCCATCAATAAAGTCAACCCCTCCACTAAACTCAAACATATTTGTATATCCAATTGCCTTCTAGATATTTCCACTTGAATTTTAATAAACATCTTTACTTTAACATGTTCAAAACAGAACTGTTGGTTTCTTACTTTCCTTTGCCCCTCAATCTATAAGCCTATTTCCCCCACCCCAGTAAATGGAAATGCTTAGGTTTCTTCCCACCAATACTTTTCTGCTCCATATCAATTAGAATAAAAGTCAAATTTTTATAGTGAGTCTGGCCATTGTGGCTCAGTGTTTGAGTGGTTGACCTATGAACCAGGAGGTCATG
>NW_006377923.1:0-1300 GCF_000327345.1 Myotis davidii | reverse complement strand
AACGAATATGTTCTTTCAGGCTCCTGCAATCACTTCTCTCTTTGGAGGGAACATTCCATTGTCTAAATTCTCAGCTATATTAGCAAAGGGAGTGCTGATTCTGATTTAATTCAATATAATCCTGAGTGCTTTCTTTTCCAGAATGAAACAAAGGAGGAAGGTCAACACCACAGAGATCCTAGAAGAGTTACTCCAATAACATAATTGTTTTATCAATGTTTGGATTCTTGAGGGGAAAAAAAATGATTCCTACAGGGAAACTGAAGAATGCTCTAAAACTAGAGGCACATGGATACTTACATGATGGAAAAATGTGGTACGTATGTAGTCTAAGTGCCCCAGCAATGTGAAGAGACAGCGCCGAAGCTTGTAATTCCAAACCTGCAAAGAGAGAAATACAGCAGAGGAATGGGACCTGAGGTTCTCGAGTACCTAAAAGGCTCGGGTTTCTCAATAAGTTTGGATTTACATTAGGGCTCTTCTAAATAGGTGGGAACCTTGATAGGACTTGCTTAAAGTTGGAGGAAAAAGATCAAATAACATGTGAGGAAGGAAAAAAAGGAAGGCTAGGGAAAACCTAAAGCTAAAACTATGAAAAAGGTTCTTGCCTTTATCACAGTCAAGCTTCTTCAAATTACCTATATTCTGCCTCTGCTTCCTCACTTCACATTAAAAAGCTAAGGTCACTAATACCCTGCTAAATACTAATATGCACTCCAAAGGTTACTTCGTCTTTATCTTATTCTCTCCTTCCTAAAATTCTATCCTTCCTTGGTATCTAAGAAGCCTTTGCTTCTTCCTTTTGGTTCATCTCTAACCTCTCAAATCATCCTTTCCTGTACTGACTCTTATTCCTCCATCTTTTAAATGAGTTTGTTTTCTCATTCAGTGATTCCTGAGTGGTATGTTCTAACTACTTCTGTTTTGGCTCCCTCCTTCCTGATGACAACTCCCAAATAAATCTCCAGTGCAGACATGCCTTTAGGTACCTCAAACACATCAGAGCCAAGATACTATTCATTACCCATCTGTGTCCTCCCCAAAATTCATATGTTGAAATCCAAATGCCTAAGGAAATGGTATTAAAGAGGTGAGGTCTTTCAGAGGTACTTAGGTTATAAGTGTGGGGCCCTCGTGAATAGGATTAGTGTCCTTACAAGAGAGACCCCAGAGACCCCACCTGAGTACACAATGAGAAGTCAGCAGTCTGCTTCCTGGAGAGGACCTTCATCAGATCTCAACCATGCTGGCACCCTGACCTTGGACCTCCAGCCTCCAGAACTTTGAGAAATAAATTTCT
>NW_006377922.1:0-1300 GCF_000327345.1 Myotis davidii | reverse complement strand
TAGCATATTAGGCTTTTATTATACAGGATGTATAATTAACTAACTAGAATTGATTTTGAAATAATTAAATTCTGAATAATGCCACTCACACTGTGAATTCCAACAGCATATTCAGAGAGAAATCTCCAGACATTATGTAACACTTACCATTGCAGGATACTGTGGTGCAGAAGGCTGTGGCTGATATACTGAGTGCATTAAAAACTGTTGCTGCAGTATCTGTTGCTGCTGCATTGCATGTTGATACTACAAGGAGAAAAGTAAACAAGTTCATCAATATTACTCATGCCTTTTTTGTGCCACAGTCTTTCTTTTTATATGCTGACCTTACCGTAACAATGACTAGGATACTCAGAAGTCCAAACACCAATGTAAAATAGCTATAGTAATTACAACTTATATATGTTTATTGGAAATGGCTTCAGAATTATCAATGAAACATAATGGATTTGACCAAAATCATTTCTAGCACAATTTAAGGATGTTGGGATGAAACCTAAACACATTTACCAGTTGATGGAGACCCTGAAGTTACTTGTATCCTGAACTCATTACATTCAATTCCCAAGCTCCTCTTATCTCCTCCCCTTCATTTATATCTTCTAGCCATCACCTACTTAACTATCCTCCACTCTGGGTCTATCAGTCAAGACCAGAGAAGGGAGGCACCCCTGAGAAGTGCCATTCATATAACTGGCTCAAAAATATTTTGGGAAATGATGAAAGGATAATGGTGACAGTCATTAAATTTAAAATAGTTTAGTGAAACTAGAACTTTGCAGGTTCTGATGAGGCAAAGCACAGAACAGAACTTAAGGTCATTTTTAGTTCTCTAAATGCCTCCTCCCTCCACCATCCATAAACACACCAAGCAAAAATACAAAAACAAAACCTTATGACAATGTTACTTCTCTAAGCTTAATATCACCTTTCCAGCAATAACGTATAGTTTACGTATCTGAACTCAAAATATAACTAAAAAAATATTTATCATAGACTGCAGTGTTTATTCATGATGCCAAATGACTAGATATTCTTTGCCTTATAAAGCCATGATGCAACTATTTCAATAGAGTATTCTTAAGTAGTTCATGAATGCAAATAAAATACATATACCTTAGTAGTCAGAAAATTAAGCAAAATGTTTACCTGGATCTAGAGTTCAAGGTGCCCATGATAAGAAAAGGAATTCACTGATATTCAAAGCTGCATGCATTTCCCAACACTACTTTCACGTCTAGTAACAAAGGAACTACCTGCTGCATATAAGCTTCCTGCTGCTGCTGCTGCTGCTGCTGCT
>NW_006377921.1:0-1300 GCF_000327345.1 Myotis davidii | reverse complement strand
TAGAAAATAAAGCTATTGAAACTCATGTTCTCCACTGCTTACTTGATAGCTTAAACTAATGTCAAACAAAGAACTTAAGAGAATATATAAATAGTTTGAAGGCAAGTGTCGAAAACCCAAGCCTGTTACATGATGGTGTCGGGAATGTGTACCTGCTAAGGAGTTCCTCAATAAGACAATTTTACTACCTTGAAATAGTTAGTGTTTCTGAGTGTGATTCTCAACCATCAGAGTGATTCAGGGATGCTAGTTAAAATGCAGTTCCTGGGGCCTACCAGTACCCAAAGAATCTGATTTAAGAAGTATAATCTGGGACTCTTTATTTCACATAATTAATAAGCTCTTTGCAGGATGACCAGAGTGATTCATACCCCAGGGTGACGAGCCAGATGGCCCGAGTTTGAGTCCTGCTTTTGCCATTTGCTAGCTGTGTGATTTTGGGAAAGTTACTTAATCTCCATATACCTCAATTTCCTCATATGTTAAGCAGATATAATAATAGTGCTTGCTGGAGGAAACAAATAGCATAACACATATAGTGTTTAGAAGAGCAGCTGGCACATAATTAACAACCTACAATTTAACAATTATGATTCTATTTTTAACAATTAAAATGTTAGAACCCCAGAACATTTTCATCACCCTAAGAGCTCCCTGAGCCCCTTTGCTGGTAACTCTCCACCCTGGCTCCAGGCAACTACTAATCTGCCCTTTGTTAGTTTTTCTCGTTGTAAAATTTCATATAAATAGAACCATGTGGTACATACTCTTTAGTGTCTGTTTCCCCCCGCCCCCAGCATATTTTTGAGATTCATCCATGTTGCTGTGTGTATTAGTAGTTCCTTCTTTTAAATTGCTGAGTAGTATTTCATTACATGGTTGTACCATATTTTGTTCATCCACTCAACTGTTGCTGGACATTTGAGTTCTTTCCAGTTTGGGGCTGTTATGAATATGTTCTGAATAGTCCAGAATAGTCCAATAACTTATTTGTTGGCAGACAGTGTTAGTTTTTCTATTTAAAAAATATGAAGGCAAAGACTTAGGGTGTGCTCCTGTAAACATTCCCACGCCTTTCTTCCCTCTCAGGCATGCATCGCATTAACTCTAAGGTCCCCACAGGACTTACAACCAGGGGAGCAATGGGCAGAGGCAACCCCTCCCCGGCTAACCCCCTGAATCCGTCTCCAGAGCCCCTTTTTCTACGGCCTTTCAGGGAGCTAACGCAGCTCCATCTAGGCTCTTGTGCTGCTGCTTCCTTCATAAATGCCCTTCCTTGCTTCACTGTCCCCAGCTTTAA
>NW_006377920.1:0-1300 GCF_000327345.1 Myotis davidii | reverse complement strand
GGAGTAAAATATATAAAAGAAAACAAAAGAGCAAAGGCTACTGCTGAGGTGTGAGTGTTTTTCTACCCTTTGCGTTACACTTTCCCAGTGCAGCAGTCCTGACAGCCGTGCTGATGTCCAGGGCTCACCAGGCAGAGAAGTCACTGTAGAACTGTCAACAAAGGCATGTGCCCTGTTTCTTAATCCAAGAGAAGAACTCAAATGCAGTCTTTTCACCATCCCGTTGCCCTTCCTTCTTTCTCTGCCCTATCCCTGCAGTGAGATACAAGATGGTTTCGTGAAAGGCTGAAGATTGCCTGCTTCCTGTTTCTCACCTGTTCCCCAGCTACTGTAGATTTATGTATTGACTCAGAAATGACACTACAATCAAGGATGCCACATTATTTGCCATTCCTTAGGGTAAAGATTTTACAGCTTGGGTGTGCTTGTAGAAACTGGGTACAGCACACATAGATTTAATAAACTCTCTCCTGCGTTTGTCCAGATGAGGTCTTTAGTCGAACACATATTACCTCTGTGATTTTGAAGTTTACCCAGGAGGTGGCTATACTTTTGTGTTGTGGACATAGCTTGGAACTGTTTCTGAGGATGTGAACCTGGTTGTAAACTCATCTAATAGTCTATTTCTGGAAATCCTACTTTTCTTTCTATGAGAAAGTGTACATTCTGAAAAGTGTAGGTGTAAGTAGTTGTCCTAATGTCAATATACTTCCTTCATTCTTAAGACTTTCTTTATAATGCTCATTCTTAAAACATGTAGAATAAACAGCATTTCAAAATATGTATTATGTCACTGAAAATTTTTCTTACTTCCAGGGAGCTGGCATTTTTGGGGTTCCATTTCAGAGATGGTGACCTCTGCTTGAATTGATGCCTCATTAAGAGTTCTTTCATTTTGTGCACTCTCCACAAGTTTGCAAAATGAATTCTTTTTGGTTTTGGACATGAAGTGAGCTTTTAAAATAAGGCATAATGAATTTCACATCATGTCATGACTACCTTGTGCTTGATTAACACTGATACATACTTTAAATGTAGGTATTTTAATGAGAGCTCAATTTAATAATGTGAATCTATAAAACTAAAACTATTACATGATTGGTATGTCCAGGGATCAACCTGTGAGTTGAATACCCCATCTTTATATTGATTGATTAAAATATTTAGAAAGTACTTATATTTATCATCTTATTCTTTTCTGTACTTCGTAGTCTCTTATGGAGAATTTAAAATTATGTATTTCTATTGTTTTACATCTAAAAATGTATAGCCCTAGCCGGTATGGCTCAGTGGATAGAGC
>NW_006377919.1:0-1300 GCF_000327345.1 Myotis davidii | reverse complement strand
TGAGGCCATTATTAAGTAAAATAAGGGTTACTTTGTCACAAGCACTACAATACTGCTATGGTCAATGTGATAATCAGAAAAGCTACTTGGTGACTAATGGATAGGTATCAAATACAGCCTGGATACACTCACTGGATAAATGGATGATTCACTTCCTGGGCCAGGATGGAGCAGAACCATGAGAGATTTCATTATGCTACTCAGAAATAATGTGCCAGCATCAATAGAATTTGTGGATTTTATGATGAATATAAAAGAAGATATACCATTAAACTTTCACAGACTGCTTTAACTATGTACCAATAGCAGCCATGGTGGGTGAGAAAATATTTTGCTGTCATGAATATTTATCTCCAGATCTTCAATCTATGGAGCAGATTCAGTGGATTATGTGGCCAACTGATGGACCAGATCAAGGTCTTCTTTGGTTTGATCCCGATAAACATGTCTTTGGCTGGAGTGAAAATTACAGGAGTGTCCTTCACAGTCGGTGCAGACGTGGTGGCAGAATTTCTCCATAATCATAATCATGATTTTGGATCTTATGACTTGTTTTTTAAAACATATGAATTACTTATTTTTGGAATTTTCCATCTCATCTTTTGGGACCACAGTTTACCATGGGTAACTGAAGTTGTGAAAGCAAAACCATGAATAAAGGGAGACTAATCTATTAGACTAAAGGCATATGCAAATTAATAACTTGGCCACCAACTCTTAGATAACTTTCTAAGTAAACATTCCATTTATCCAGCTAATTGAGTTCTTACCTATCTGCTTTGGGTTGACTTTGAAAAAGAGGGGAAAACTGTCTATCTCGTATGAGCAATAGCTCTATTTTAATCTGTTCTTTTTCACATTTTCTGTTTGAGTGTCATTTATTTTAAATGGTAATTAAAGAACGATTAGACATGTCATTACCCCCACCACCACTCCTTTCTTGGAGTATTGTCTTGGAAGCAGTGTAGGGCAGAAATCTGAGGTTTCCACATGAAAGCACTGATGAAACTGACATTAATAGCAAACATGTGACTAATGTTTTGACAGTGGATTCTAAATTAATTAATAATGATAGACCACTTCAGAACATATCTTGGTATGAGAGAAGACTTTTGTCTTTTCCTTTTTGAAAATACCTGTAGATCTTTAGAATCAATTCCTTTAGAAGATTTTATTCAAATTTCTTTAGCTCTTATTTGAGCTTTCTTTAAAAATAAGAACTTTTCTCTTAAACTTAACAAAAAATCCTTAATATAAATATATACTGTAATTTGTGATTATATTGTTTCTTCACTTTTTT
>NW_006377918.1:0-1300 GCF_000327345.1 Myotis davidii | reverse complement strand
AAAAAAAATGGAAAATATTCAATGAAATACCTTTAAAACAAGAAGTAGTATAATATTATGAATGAGTTGTTTCAAATTTTATATTCTGGAGGCTACAGAGGGTGATAGTTGGGTGAGGTCTTTAAGTGTCTATGGATGGTCATCTAGATCCATCATCTTATCTGCTCACCCCTCTCCCTGATACCCTTGGCTAACATATGATCTCTTTTCACCATTTTCTAGATTGGGGTTTTGCCTAATTTGTATAAAAAATAAAATCTCCTCCACTCATAAAGAAGTTTAAAAATCAGCGATTGAGAAAACAATGCAAAAGACTTAAGTCTCTCATCTTTTTTACAAGGATTTTTACAAGTTTTCAGGATTTGAGTGACAGATTTTAGTAAAAAGCAGTGGAAGAAATTCAGGAGTAATAAGTTAGATGACTGACAGGTGGAATTAGGGAAGAAAGCCTGTCTTGAGCTTTGATCCCAAGAAGGTCATTAGATCCCCTTGCACAGGGACTTTAGCCAAGATAGTGGCTTGGTGGTTGCATATCATGTCAATTCTGATAGTAAAAAATATCCACAAAGGGCCATGAGAAAGCACAACACTGGGAAGACAAATTTGAGTGAGTCAGTGAGAAAGGACAGACCAAAAGACTGACTACCAATAGAATTATTTTTCCTCCTTGAGGAAAAAAGGAATAATGGTAGCTAATTTGTCACTTGGTGGTCGTAGGAGGAGAGAACATGAATCATGAACACAAAAAATTCCCAAGTATAAGGGGAGTGTGCTGTCCAAGAGAAGATACCCCTCAGCCCGATGATTCATTGTGTTGTTTCTTCAGTTGCTTTGTAACCTGCTGCATAAATATGTGGGCTTTGTTGCTCAGAGAGGGCAGCTGTACACCTTCTGCATGAAAACTGTCAGAGGGGGGTTTCCGGGCCTAATTTGGTATTTAGCTCCTTGTTCCATCCGAGCCGACTTCAGTGGCTCTCATTTCATAGATGAGTAGGATGAATGTTGGCTGAATAGCAAAGCATTATATGTAATTACCTGGATGAGCACCACCATGATTTTGCCGGTTTTAGAAGGACCGTGGTCCAGGATTTATAGGTTCTTGAGTTTTGTCCACCATCGTCAAATATTGCTCATTGCACGCAAATTTCCAAATCTTTCCCAACAGCTTCATTTCTGTATTTTATGTTTTAAACTTATAGAAGGTAATTGTACTGAAAGGCATCTACCAAATTGTTTCTCCAGAGGAATCCTGTACCAGAGTCCACCTACAGTGGTCGGCAAACTGCGGCTCGTGAACCAC
>NW_006377917.1:0-1299 GCF_000327345.1 Myotis davidii | reverse complement strand
TCTCTCTCTCTCTCTCTCTCTCTCTCCTCAGTTTGGATGCAGACAAACACAGATCTGCAGTATAAACATTATAAATTATCATTTATTTTCAAAGCCCTTAGGTAATATGAATACTTTCTAGTGTTTAAAATACTTTAATGATTGTAGGTAGTTCCTTCATGTAAAAGCCATAGTTAACAAAGTTTGGGGTTTTTTTGGCCAAAATGTTCACTTTACAAAAAGTTGTTCTAATCCAAAATTGAAATTGATTCTGCATTTAGAAAAGAAAGCACAGAGATTGAAATTATAGACTTCTAGCACTGAACGAGGAACCTTACAGATGGGTCCATGACTCTCAATTCACAGGTTTCACCGAGACGCAAAGGGTCTGGGTGATGGGGCCTTAACTGTCCAGCTTGTCCAGCTGTGGAGCTGACCTACACCCTGTCTCCAGTGATGCACTTTCCCTGCTCTTTCTCATGCCCATGAACTTGCTAGTCTTCCTCCTCCTCCTTGGCAGCATGCTGGGAGACACTTTCCATTACTGGGCAGTCTGAGGTTAGAAACCCATGTTTCCATGACAGTAGCACTATTTATAGACAACCACAGAGGTAATTTAGCTTATGCCCACATTCTCTAAGTGCAAGCACTCCAGTCTTGGTAGAGCTAAGGAATGTAATTAAAAAAATAAAAGTTTAAACCAGGCAAGAAGAATTAAATTAACTGGAACAAACACAATAAACAGAATCACATCTTTTGTCTCAGCACCTGGTTACGCAGTGGAGCACAAGGATCAATGACAACAGCCACACGGCTCTTCGGGGGCATCTGTACCTCTTTAAGGTCATATTGGCAGCAGATTTGAGCATCCCATTTCTCCGGATGTATTTTTATTCACATCACATAGGCCTCTGTGCCAACCCTCTGCCTTTAGGTGCAGTTCAATGAACTCACTCATTGACATAAAGGAAGTTTGATATACAAAAAAAACATATTCATGATTTTTGCCTCTTTTTATATTGGCTAAAGTGTACACACAGCCTCTATCTATAAGAACTAAAGCATCAAGATTATACAGTGTCTGGATGTGAAGTTTATAAAGCCGAAATGACTTTTCTTAAACAAAGGCAGATGCTCTGTGTAGATGGATATCTCTTTTCTGTGTTCTAGGCATTTACTTTCATTTTTTGAAATCCTTTTAAGTGCTACATGAGGCACCTGGCCCCGGAGTGAAAAGAGATTAAAAACACCTTGGGGAATCTTAATTCCCTCTAAATCACTTTTTCCCCCTAAAAGAGAGAAAGAGAGAGAGAGAGAGAG
>NW_006377916.1:0-1300 GCF_000327345.1 Myotis davidii | reverse complement strand
TAAGATATTGAGCACCAAAAGTGTAGAGATTGTGAAAGAAAAATAAATTCTCATATCTGTATTACATTTTCTATCGAGTCTCAAATGCTTGCAAGTAATTACAGCAAAAAAGTGTTTAGAACAGCAATTGCTTGCTATAGTGCTTAGAGAAAAATATAGGAGACATTTCAAACACATAAATACAAAGGATCTAAGTCGGTCTATTACCATAGTATTCACTGGATTGTGAGGAGAAGGATTTCTCTGTGCATTTTATGCGCACCAAAAAGTCAAAGGATGAGAATGTGACAAATGAGTTATAAATTTTTAATTTAAACTAAGCTGGAAGACATATTATCTCTGTACCATACTGAATTCCAAGCACATAAAATAAACACAACACTACTCTTGATAAAAGCAGCCCATACACTGTTTAAAGCCAAGTGCATTCCCATGAAACAGAATGGCATCATTTGTTCTTAAAAATGTATAATATTTTCTCTTAAAGGTGGATGCTCTGTCATTATAAAAGAAGGACCCAATTTAAGGAGTAAAGAAAAAATCTTGAAATTGCCCTCACAAATAGCACACTCCCACGTAATTATTAGGTTTACAAACAGAGGCCCATTTAACATTAGCACAATGCTCTGCATGTGCACAGCTAAGTTTTATTCCAACAAGTGACCTAGGATTTGAGATATGTCATCTTAGTGACTACAGCTAGTCTTAAAATATGTTCATTTCTCCAAGCTGGCCTTGTTTGCAAGGGCCCGGTCCTTTTCGTCCGCCAGGTGAATTACCTGTAAGTGCTCACGCACACCTGAGAATAAATACAGACTGTCTGACAAAGACTTTCTGTGTCATGGCTAACTTCAGCCTGCTTTGCTGGTGACCTAGTCCATTAATGGCATACTCCTTGTTGCACCAAAACGATATTCTAATTAGATTTTTATATTAATTAAAATCAAGATTTACTTGGAATGTTTTGACATGCATGTTACAGAGGAATAAAAGTTATGGGCAAATGTCTCACACATTTGTATTGATTATTCTATTTACTTTAAATAGTTAGCATAAAACATTTCCTTATGAAGACTGTATTTTCAAAGTGTCACTCTGAAAACCCAAACAAAGCAGTTAGAATTACTCTGTCAAGCTACTCTTTGTCAGCATCTTTTGTTTTTTGAAGGCTTATTTTTGGCTGTCTCAGTTTAGAATCTCAAATTAATAACTTAGCTTTACCTTTACAAGGGAGTCCTGTTTAAAATAGTTGAAATTGATGGAACATAATTGTGTAGGGCATGGCTTAGCACTCCAAATA
>NW_006377915.1:0-1300 GCF_000327345.1 Myotis davidii | reverse complement strand
TTTTTTCTGAGGTCTACTGAAGTTTTAGAGAAAGTGGTTACTATGAGCTGTGATTAGAAAGCTGAAAAAGAGGAGTCAGGGAATTTGAGATTAGATTCAGCTAATATATAGATCTATACTAGGCAGGCCTTATATTGATTCCTTAATTCATTTATCTATTTACTTCATTCAATCTTTTATTTATTTTTTAAGCACTATTTTGTGCAAAATACCAGGGGGAGTTAGGTATCACTTAGGTCCTGAATGGTCTATTTGCTGCACATTTCATGCCTGCAGCCCTGCTGCTAGGGCCAAATCAAGCAGACAACTTTCTTCAGAGGCCTCCTGAGAATTCTTAGCACAATGTCCTTGCAGTCATTCCAGTCAGTTAGAGTTGTAATGTGAGAAAAACACTATTGACCTCCTCTGACCTAGCGGGTCATAATATCAAAGTTATTGAACCGCTAAGCATTTCACTTGGTTTATCTCAATTAATCCTCATAACAACCATATAAGATAGGTACTACTATCATTTTTTTCTTACAAATAAGGGGGCTGAGCCTCAAAGAGGTTAAGTACCTTGAGCATAGTCATGCTGCATAGCTGAGGCTGAATCCAGGCTGTTTGAGTCCAGAACTAGTATTCTAGAAGATAATGCTGAGATTTTTCAGATGCAAGAATATTAACAGAGAAACCCACGAGTTCATTTGCAGAAGGCATTAGGGAAAATAGAGTTGATAAAAATCTTGAGTGCCCCTTCCAACTCTGACATGCAAAAACCTTCATGGTTCTGAGAAGTTTCAACAGGGATAAATGACCTCTACCACAGGATTTGAGGGAAGATGAAAATGAGATAAATCAGATAGCATATATGAGAGAATTATTAGAGTAAATGACCTATAGTAGGCAATCAATCAATACATATTAGGTTGTTCTTTTTAAGTATATAGGAGAAGAGCTGGGATTTTTATCTTTCCTCTACCTTCTAACTCTCAACTTAGAAAATAAGCTCTTTTCTCTTTCTGGACATGTTTTGTGTTGGAATAAAGTTTTTGTTCCCCAGGGATGATACAGGAAAGAGTCTGCCCCGTGGAAGATGGCAATAGACTTGTCATCTCTAAGAGCCATAATTACCATGATAGGTTGTTTCCCTTTTGCATAAAAGACTTAGTACTTGTAAAATATAGATTTTTTTCTGGGTTGAGTAGTAGTTAATACTATTGTCTGCCATTTAAATCTACACTAATAATAGCCAAATATGTAAATTGACCATACCTCCACAACACCACACAGCCAATCAGGAGAGAATATGCAAATTAGT
>NW_006377914.1:0-1300 GCF_000327345.1 Myotis davidii | reverse complement strand
AATTTAAAAACAAGATATGCAACAAATCACTATTCAAAACTGTCTTAGACAGCAAGAATTCAATGTCAGTATGCAAAGAACAAGTGACATTTTAAAGTAGTGTGGGTTTGAAAACAACCAATCTGTCAAAACCAAGAGCAATTCTTTTTCTTTTTGTTCACTTCATCTAGAGATGAATGTACTGGGGAAACAGGAGGGGACCAGGCTACCACTAGGCATCCTCTGGTCTGGGCTGCTGTGCTAGAGTAGCTCCAAGTGTACTTATCCCTGCAAGCAACGCTGCTAGTCTCAGACATCATCATTTGACCAAAGGTAGGCTGAGAGCTTAGACTAACTCTGACAACTTAATTCCAAGGGTTCCCTCCCAATCCCCTTCCCTGGGTCTTCTATCTTCTCCCTGACCTGAGCAGATCTCTGGTGTCTGTCCTTTTGACAATCACCTGTGACCATCTCTGACCTCAGCCATCGCTTTTAGCTGGCTGTTCTAGAATGGTAGTTCTCAGCCAGGGGTGATTTTGCCCACCAGGAGATAGCTGGCAATGTTAACTGGAGACACTGCTGATTGTCATGAAACTGGCATGTAGTGGGCTGAGGTCAGGGATGCTGTCAAACACTACAATGAAAAAGACAGACCTCCACAACAACAACAACAAAATGATTCAGTTCAAAATGTCAACGTGCCAGTGTTGAAAAATCCTGGTCGAGACTATGGATAAAGGGTAAAACCCCACCCGCAGCTTTGAGAAGAGGCACCGTTTCTATTTAAACCAAAGGTTTCGCCAGAGAAGCCCTTTAGGGTGATTCTACTTTATTGAGGTATTTTTGGCATTAAATGATCAAATGTCCTTGAATCAGAGAATAATTTTGCTCTGAGTTCTAAGTTATAGCAAATTTTGCTCACTTTCTGATTGGTATGAAGAGCAACTATAACCACCTCAATCAGTACAAACAAGATGGCTCAAAGAATGTTCTTCTCCCTCTCCCAGGATGCCGCAAATTCAGCAGGTATGTGCTACCTTCTTGAAGGCAGAGAATGGAAATCCTAAATACCTCTCAAGCTATTTTGGTTTTGTCCATATGAACTGTCATAAATTAAGAAGTAAATTATAAACTCTCACACTGTTTCTATCAAGATAAATAAAACAAACCCAAACTCCCTCAACATACAGTTAAAACCAGAAAGCAATAGCTATAGTTTCAAGTGTATATTTATGTATCTACTATACTACAAGTAGAGATTAAAGCCAAAATACTGAAATCAACTTACCATTGGTTTACCATAAAATGGAAATCCTTGTAA
>NW_006377913.1:0-1299 GCF_000327345.1 Myotis davidii | reverse complement strand
TGACTGGGGATTGAACCTGCAACCTGGGCATATCGGGATGAGGTTCCAACAGAGCTACCTGGCCAGGGCATATGGGAAAAATATTAATAAATACATTCACATAATACTTACTATGGGGTTGGCATTGTAGCCATGTGTTAACCCAGCAAGCCTCTTATATGTATTAATACCATTACTTTTTACAGAGGAAGGAACTAAGGTCCAATAAGGTTAAGTAGGTTAAGTAACTTAACCAAGACCACAAACTAATAAATGACAGAACCAGCATTTGGACCAGCCCTTCTGTGTTCAGAGTCTGTACTAGTGCTCACTATAGCCTGCTCCCTCTTGAACTCATGCTACTTTGATATTTGTTCAAATATGGTACTACTGTTTGACCCACTTTCTTGGGAATAAGAGTTTCAGAGCAGAATCCATCTGATGATTCATTAGCATTTTAATGATAAGTGAAAACAGTTCAGTTTAAAGGAAGGGAGTTCCTTTAAAAGTCATCCACTGGTGAGAAACGTTTAATGCATGCTTTCATGTGTCTCCTCACTGACTCATTAGTTGTGGAAGTCAAGCCTGACGGTAGCTCAACCATCATATGCAATGGAGTAGTTACATATATTCAGTTAGGAGTAAAGTTATGAAGCTACACGAGAACTGGATTTGCCACTCAGCCACTTTACAACTAACACAGGTAGCTGCTCATGGCTTTCTTCATTCAATCATTCACTGACTCACTGAAGAACCTTTCATGAAATCTATGTATCAAGAATTGTGCTAGTGTGGGTCGAACATCACAGCAGGAAAACAGCACAGCATCTGCCCTGGTGGAGCTAACAGCATAGCGGAGGAGACAGATGAGTAAATGGAAAAGTACTGTAAACCCTCCTAGGTTAGGGACAAGGACTTCCAGAAACCTTTAGGCAACACCTTTTCCTCTGCCTTGACTGTAACCCATATCACATATTGGCAGTATAAGGTGGTGGTTAAGAATATGTACTCTGGTGTCAGCCTGCCTGAATTAGAGCCCTATTCCATCCCTTTCTAGCCACGTGAACTTGAGAGTGTTACTAACCTTCTAAGACTTGTTTTATTCATCTTTTCAATGGGGATGATAATAGGAACTCCCTCACAGAGATGTTGTGAAAATAATATGAGCTTATGCATGTAGAGTTTAGTACAATACTTGGAAAATAGAAGTGTTCAACAAATGTTACGTGTTATGACAACGATGGCAATGCTATTGACAGTCACCTGCTGACAAACCTAAACATTTTTCAAAGAAGACATACAAATGGCCAACAGGTACAT
>NW_006377912.1:0-1299 GCF_000327345.1 Myotis davidii | reverse complement strand
CTCTCTCTCTCCTCTCCCTCCTCCTTCTCTCTCTCATGTATCTCCTTTTCTTACTCTATTTTTTTTCTTTATCTCTTCGTAATCATGCAATGGAATGTTTATTAATGGATGCTTAACTAACTGTAGTATTTATATTATTCTGCTGCTTAAGGTAGAGTTGTAAGAACTTGGCTATTTCATATAAAAAGATACTCTAACATAGATATCAACATCTTTCTGAGTCTTCTAATGTGTTTTCCTTTTTAAAGCTCTCTTTTTCTTCCCATTACTCTTCTCCATACTGACACACATAGGCATTAGGAATAACATTGAAGGTTGCCAGTAGAAATTAGCAGGACAAAATTGGGGAGCATGGAGTTCTGGTGATGTTTGAAAGCACTCATTCTGAGAGAGTGTGATTTTAGAGATAAGCCCTGAAGGGAATGGCCTTGATCCTGGGCCAGGGCGGCTGCATGCCACAGAGAGCAGTGGACACTCCTCCCAAAGCGGGGCATCCCCTCTCACTCCATCCCCAGCTAGAGCTGCTGGTAAATGTTCATGTGAATGAGGATATTTTGGACACTTAATTTGCTATCTTGTGATTGTAGCGTATTTTCTGAATGAGGGAAGCATGCAAGTGCTTGGTTCAGGACAAATAACTGGTGTTTATTCACTGTGAAAACAGAAAGGAACCTTATCGCGACTTTAGTTCAACACCATTTCTTCGTTGAATATTTTCTTCACTTCTGGCATACTAATTTTCTTAAGCCATTATTCTCCACAGGTCTGAGAATAAAATCTGGCTGTCCTCATTTCATGAATTTTCAGGTGATATTAATTACAGCCACTGTTTGGAAGATTACAAATAGCCTCAAACTTCAACAGTTATATTTTTCTTTACATTGAAAGATATGTTATTTAATGGCAGAAGTTATTAAACAATGTTTTTCTTTATAATGTGTATGAAGATATTCTAAAAGGAAATAAGAAAAAAATTTTAACAAGAATACCCCTCTAGCCCAGACTTCTCCCCAAATTCTAGACTTGAAAAGCTCCTGCCTGTTTAACTTCTCCAGTTTAGATGAAACCAGATGCTCAGACCACTTGTTGAATTGTGCCTCAACTTCATCTCAAACACACTCCACCCACAGTCTTTCACACCCTACGATATGGCACCTTCATCTTACAGTTGCTACAGCTGCAGGACTTAGAGTCATAGTAAATTAGTCTCTTTATACCCACATCAATCTACAAGGTAATCCTGTTAGCCCTACCTTTAAATTATATTGAAACTAGGGGCCCAGTGCACGAATTCATGCA
>NW_006377911.1:0-1299 GCF_000327345.1 Myotis davidii | reverse complement strand
TTCTTTGTAGAGACATAAAAAGGTAGAAATTTTAATATTTTTCTATTTTAAATATTTCTTCAGTATGGTTATATCACATTAGAATGATAAATAAACTTTAAAAACCTACGCTATTAACCCTGGCAATTAGTTTGAACTGAGTCACACTGTGTGTGTAACTTGACTCCATCAATATGGACATAAGGAGTCAGAAACTATTTGCTCTGGTCTAATTACCAAATCACCCTCTGTTTGCCGCATGTAGCACACTACTAGAGTGAATGGTAAAGAAAACAAAGGCCCAATTATCATAAAAGACTGTTGTTCTGGTGTTAATGGTTAGTATTTTTCATCCATGTGACTTGGGCATGAATAAGTAATGGACACAGGTAAATTGTTTTTCACCCTCCATGACTTTATTGTGAGTTTGCCATTCTTACCAGTGGAATACATTGATAAGTGCCTGGAATACGGGCTATGAAATGAATGATGTGAGCTGGATCCACATTAGTTTCACCTGCTATTCCTATCAGCTTGCAAGGTTTGTCCTGTAACGATTCCCTGGGCTTGCTGCTAGCCACTGAGCAAACATTTCTGGTTAACAGCAAAATTCATCAATAAGCAAATGGAAAACAAATCAGTTCAGCTATATAGTTGAAAAATAATCACAGTCTTGTAGACGAAACCTGCAAGGTGACTTTACAGTAAGAGTGATAGGAAAATTGCCAGGATGTGACTTGAATTTACACTGCAAGTGACTGTCACAGGAATGTACCACAGAATGCCAAATGATGGTGATATGATTGCTATGCAAAAACATATTTGTGCTTTCCAGTTACAGATAAGAATGCCAACTACTTTCTGAAAGTAGAACCTCTGAGTAATTTGTCATATGCTCTTTCAGTGTAAAAGGAGTATTCTTGTCCTTCATGGATTCATATTGTATAAACAGAGCGCTAACGTCATCTTATACCCAAGGGACTTCCTGAGCACTTGATTCAGATGATGAAAAAAAGCTCCATCTTTACATGCTTTCTATGCACCAGGTGATGTGTTAATGCTTTTGGTATACCTTATTTACTGACTACAAGTCCTTCTGAACTTGGTAGCCCTTACCCAGTTGTCCAATTGTCTAGGGACTGATTTTCTGTCATAGACACATGCTTTATTCTGATTATTTGATTGATAAGCTTGACCTTCTGGATCTCCTTCTTGGTTCTGTTGTATCACATGATTTCCCTGTCTTCTACTTAATGCTCTCAAGGTATGTATAGTAATCATGGTAGGAAAGGCTTTTCAAACACTATGTGCCAGCAGTTT
>NW_006377910.1:0-1299 GCF_000327345.1 Myotis davidii | reverse complement strand
CCCACAGGTTGAGAACCGCTGGCCTAGAGGCAGCATTAGTGGATTTATGTTAAGGTCACAGTATTTTTCAATATGGGAATCCAGTCACCTCTTCATTGTAATAGTTCCTGTGACTGAAACAGCTTCATATAATACCTACTTCCCTGAGTGCTTTAATCCCAACCTCTACCATTTTTCATGCAATACCTGGTTATATTATGCCATCACTAATTCTGGTTATAGGTCTGGAGACCAAGAGGGGAGGTGGGTCTCCTGAATTTCTGAACAGACACCTGTTGTCATGGGTAAATATCTTTGTATTATTTTCTGATATTGTAGGAGTGCTAGATTTTAATGGGATAAGATGGACCATTTCTAAGTGTTCACAATGTTAAGAGAAATCTGGGGATTCAAAATCTTTCAGGACATTTTCCCCAGATGTCCCCATCCTGGGTCGGAGTCCCAGGATTTCCCAACTACGGCTTGTTATGGTTGATCATTAAATGATCTCTAATTTTATTTAGCACACTGTTTTTTCAAATCCTGGGCTTAATCTTAGTTTTATATGTTTACTCAGATCAGGATAAGGTTTCTTTGTGAACTACTAAAGAGACTCTCCGACTCTCAGTTTTAAATTGTTTGTTAATAGCCTTCAGCTTTTCATTACTAGTCTACATCAAGGCAAGAACCCTTCAATGTTGTTATCCTTATATTTATACTCTTCCCTCCAAAGATACATTTCAAAAGCCCCGATTATGACATTGTACTCACCTCTACTCCCACGCCAGTCATTTTCATCAGAGGCAATCGTTTTAAGAATTGAACTGCCACCATGTTTCAAGGGCTCTCTACACTTTACTTACCCCTGAGTACCGGATCCTATTATCAGACGGAGGGTCACTGAGCATGTTCTGGCACAACTCCATCTGAGCACTATCTTCCTCAGAGTGCTCTTGACACCAACTGCCACTCAACTTTTCTGGAAAGCAGATTTTAAAATGAAGTCAGGAGTAGAAAAAGATTTTGGAGAAGGAGCAGCTGTGAAAGAAAAGGGTAGGAAGCAGGATTGGGAGGGTGAGCTGTGCATCCATGCCGTGAATTTTGACAAATCTTTGTCAGCTAAATGGACGCACTCCAGAGCAAGCACTGTCCATGAGAGATGCCCTGCCTTAATGGGAAATGGCTAGTCTCTTGTATGTACCATTATCAGTCATCTCATTAAATCTTTACACTTTTTAAATTCATCAGATATTTGATCTTATGAACAAGATAGACACAAAAAGAAACTGTGTCATAAAATTGAAAAACTTTTTACTTATT
>NW_006377909.1:0-1299 GCF_000327345.1 Myotis davidii | reverse complement strand
TGCAGCACTTATTAGGTGGTATTTATATAGTGGAGCAGAAATGAGATATATGACCTGTTCTTTCTTTTCCCTAAGACAGAGTCTACTCTTTCTTTTATCTTTTGGATTTTGAGTTTAAAGCAAATATTACTGGCTAATTCCACATCTCTTTACCACATACTTGAAACAGGTGCAAAATTTCCTACCACTGATTGTCAGAATAGGTATCACATATTTTAGGTATAATCAGAGAATATATGTTTTGCTCAATCTACTGAAAATAATTTCACAACACTTAGGCTAGAGCAGGTTTAGCGATTCTGAAATGTTATTTCCAAATAGAACCAATGTCCACCCAGCTACTTTCCTCCTCCTTGGAATCCCAGGGCTGGAGGCTGCTCATGTCTGGATCTCCATCCCTTTTTGCCTGGTTTATCTACTGGCTGTGATGGGGAATTGTGTCCTTGTATTCATCATCAAGACACACCCGAGTCTTCATGAACCCATGCATCTCTTCCTCTGCATGCTCTCTGTGAATGACCTGATGCTTTGCACCACGGTGGTTCCCAAGATTCTCAGTCTCTTCTGGTTCGATGACAGAGAAATCAACTTTAAAGCTTGCCTCATCCAGATATTTTTCATCCACTCTTTGTCCACCATGGAGTCGGGATTCCTGTTGGCTATGGCCTTTGACCGATATGTGGCCATCTGCAACCCTCTGAGGCATTCCACCATCCTGACACGTGAAGTGATCATGGCTTTGAGTCTGGCCATTGTCCTACGTGGCGTTATTCTGCTGACTCCACATCCTTTCTTACTGATGTGGCTTCCCTATTGCAAAACCAACATCATTGCCCACACCTACTGTGAATTTATGGCCCTGATCAAACTGGCCTGTGCTAATACCAGGGTCCACAGATTATATGGCTTAATTCTTGCCTTCCTTACTGGTGGGCTGGACTTCATAATGATAATCTGCTCTTACATTCTCATTTTTCATGCTGTGTTTCGTCTCCCATCAAAGGAGGCCAGACTCAAGACCTTGAGCACATGTGGCTCACATGTTTGGGTCATCTTAGTGTTTTATACACCTGCCTTTTTCTCCTTTATCACCCACAGGTTTGGTCATAACATAGCTCCACACTTCCACATCCTTATAGCCAACATTTATCTTCTAATTCCTCCTATGATGAACCCTATCATCTATGGTGTTAAAACCAAAATTATCCGGCAAAGTATTCTTAAAATACTCACAAATATGTATGTTTGAGTTTGTATGATTTTTTAAAAAATTAATCAGCAAGACAGGTGTTACCATGG
>NW_006377908.1:0-1299 GCF_000327345.1 Myotis davidii | reverse complement strand
TAGATTTCTAAAACATCTATTATCTTATAATTAAATAAGTCTTGTTTTGAGGGGAAACCCAATAATATTGTTGGAACTCCTGGGGGAACTGCAGATGTGAGAGAGTGAATAGTTAATTGTCACATTAGTCAGTGAAGTCCAAGCATTTAAGTGCCTACAACTCCACAATGGACACAATAAGCAGAAAGACCTGAAGTTTGGGGTGAAACCAGCTTTGCCAGAGCTGGCGGCTGCATTGCCAGATGGGATGCCCATGCAGGCCAAGGAGCAGAGAGACAAACTGAGCAAGTAGACAAATGGGAACTGGGTGATTTCCTCCACACAGTTTCCTCATTTGATTTTGAGTGTCCCTGTCCTCCCAGAGAATCAGACCTGCCCATTCCAACGTGTGCACACATCCCAAAGGGGAACATATGTAAATTTTCTATTATCAGTCACTTTGGAAAAGGTAGTGGGTATTCTCGTGACTTAATACTGTTGGAGCAATTAATGTAACTCCAAATGTACTAATTCCCCTCCCACTCTCATTTCTTTAATGAGATTTCTCAGTAGTGCATCAACATTTTGAGTGTTTGATAGGGATGAGAAAACTTCTTGTATCACTTTGATTATGTGACTAAAGTGTTCATGAAAACTCATGACTTACAGAGAAACCTGATATTTTAGGATGATTCAAAACCTATAGTGCTTCGGATTTCTTTTTTTGCAGAGTATATTCTAGAACTCAGATCTTTTAGTCCTGGTAAAATTCTTCTTTTAAACTAAGCTTTTAAATTTCTCAAATGTTTAGTACCTTACTGTACATTTAGGTCTATCCACCTCAGTAGGTACCATGTAACTGCTTTGAATCATCTAAGATAATCCGTGTAAAAATGCATCTCAGAATACCATCACCCATTAAAGTCATAGTTAGCAAACAATTCAATAGATTCTCAATAAATCACTCAGATAAGAAATATTCAATGGGTTTTGAATTATTTCTCTACATAAAGACCACAAACAAGCAAACAACAGTAGTTTCTCAAAACACTGTATGTTCCTCCCTCACAAAATTATCCCAGTCATCGTACCATTATTCTGACAGTTCTAATTTTCTAGAAGATGCGCTTGTCCGTATTTATAGCAGCTGATAGGATTTCAATTGATTGATTGTGACATTTTTGTCTAGACCAAAAGGGCACTGTTTACTATGGAAAATTCATTTTGGGGAGCAAGGTAGTATTTATACTTAAAAGGCCAAAAGAATAAAATGATTTCAAAAGATATATTTCCTTATGTGCTTTGATGGTTAAAAAAAAA
>NW_006377907.1:0-1299 GCF_000327345.1 Myotis davidii | reverse complement strand
CTCTAAAATCAATCAAAACATATTTTTAAAAAACCACATGTTATCTTCCTTTATGATGTGAAGTCAGGGGGATTTAATAAATCTTGAAATACCTTTTGTTTTTCTCTTTGAGATGTCATTCTTCCAGTGTGTTGAAATTAGTATAAAGAAAAGGACAAATTACAAATATATCTTCCTTAAGTATCTGTTGTGGGAATTCACCCTCTGTTGCCATTCACTGTTTTCCAGTGGTCCAAAGCTGCTGCCTTTAACATGAATTTGCATGTACAATATGGGGAAAAAAGAGGTTTACAGTTGTGAGTATAAAAAACAGAGTTTTTTTTCTTATATTATCTTTAGTTATTAGATTATTTTCCATGCAAACAACAGTAAACCTACATTTGTCCCACCCTGAATATATGTATATATAGGAATATGGCTCAAGTTCAAAAATATTGTTAACAATTTCTTTCAGTTTGTTTCCTTAATTTAGCTTATCCCTTTTGAACATTGTAGCTGTAAAAGAGAGAGGGTTTAAATCTCACTATTTTCTGAAATAATATTGTGATTCTTGGAAAACTCACATATCTTTATCATTCTAGATGATGAGAATGCAGTCTGCTCCACTTCCATCTTCTCATTCTCCATCCTCTCCTCTTCCTAGGTTAGCATTTTCACCTGCCCAATAATTACAGCACCAGATCAGCAAGTGAACTTACAACGCACCATCCAATTGTGGCTTAGGGGCTAGTTTCTTTTTAGTCAAGAACTCCAAATATTTTACAGTGATGCTCTAGGAATCTCTTCTCATTGGACTTCCCGCAGTGACGTGTATAACAATCTAAAATAGTTTCAAGCAATTACTCCCATATTTCCCACATATATCTGCTTTTATAGAGATTCAATTTTTTTTCTTATCCTACATTGAGCAGATTTGGTACCAATGAAAACTTCTGTGTATGTGTAATGTGTGTGCATTCTCTTGGCTTCTGAGATACCATGATTTCTTTATTTTCCTCCCAAACCATGTTCAATTAATTATCAGTTTATTTAAAGTATTTCTCTCCCTCTTCCCTATTTTCTCATTTCTTAGTATAATTTAGGAATATTTTCCAGATAATCTTCCCATCTACTTTACTTACTATGGGAATTTTTGGTAATTCTGATACTATTTTTGTGATAGCAACTCATGTTTCCACCATGTAATTAATATTGATTTGCAAGTAGTTATAGTTTTTTTAAATTTATATTTATTGTGGATATAATTACAGATGTTCCTATCTTTCCCCCATAGCTCCCCTCCACGTGGTTCCCACCCCA
>NW_006377906.1:0-1299 GCF_000327345.1 Myotis davidii | reverse complement strand
GGTTTCTAACATTACTCTGATATCTGTTGTCACCCCGAATAGACTCCTCCCAACAGTCTTATTCTAGCCCTCTCCTGCAAAGTCATCAACCTATAATTTAGGCTGTCATTAAATCCACAAATTTGCCTCCCAAATGCATTTCACAAATAGCCCCACTTCAGGAGAATGCCCTTTGGCTTGAACTTCTCTAAAGTAGTTACAAATGAAGTCAGTTCCCTTAGAAAAAGATTAAGAGCTATCTGTTTTATGGCCTGCTTCTCCCACAGGCAAAATCTCTGAGCCAGGGCTCTGGACTGGGGGAGGGGACAAAAGCTGGGGGAGAGGGCTCCCTGGCTCCCTGGCTCCCTGGCTGCAGCAGTCTGACATGAAGTGTCTGTCTTACTGAGTTGGGACAGTAGGCGAGAGCAGTATTCCCAAATGTTTGTATATGTTCTTAAATAGATGTATTTTCATTGGCTGTTTGCCCATAGGACCATTTCTAGAGGTTTTAATATTTTAAAAAATAATAATTTTCATCGGTTTCCCTGTGAAGCAAGTCAACAGAGCTCCTCACACTGCAATGCAGGAAGTCCACAGCCCTTAACTGTAATGAATTTATTCATTGCTGACTTAGAGCAGAATGGCCATGAAATAAATATATGTTGTCTACTCATTAATGCCAAATAGGTTTATAGCAACAGTGACATGGGGTGAGATCCCCAATTAATGTTGATAAGACACTTATGGTGGAACCATGCTTTATCCTGGTAAGATCACAGCCACTAAGAGAAAACAGTTCAGAAAAGGTGTGATTTTGTCAGTACCTGAATAGACACTAGAGTAACACAAATGATTAAACCTCTAAAACTCAGTCTGTAGTATGGGCTTTGAAGATGCTAAAATCCAACTAGTCTTTTTATCTTTCAGAAACAGCCTAGAAAACAGGATCTTATTTCAAGCTCAGCTTGATTTCTGGGCTGTACAGAATAAGATGTCAGTGATATGAAACAGGAAACAGCTGATTAAGTCTCATTTGATTTTAAAAGCTAAATGTGTAGAAAAGTCCTAGTCAGAGCGGGGCTGAGGGAAGCACCTGATGTTACATGATGAATATTAAAAACACAGAGTCCCTTTATTGCAGTTGTATCTTTCCTTTGATGCTAAAACCTAGTACCCAAGGGCCACCAATGACTTTGAAATAGAACAGCCTATGTTTCCTAAAAATGTTTCAGAAGGAAGAGAGATGTGTTGTGTCAAATTCAGATTATTTGACTTTTGACTCTAGGAGTTTCTCCCCACACACTCACCCAATGAACTTAA
>NW_006377905.1:0-1299 GCF_000327345.1 Myotis davidii | reverse complement strand
AAAAGGAATATGATTTTGTAAGAACATGAGAAAAATAATTATTTTTTAGAGTTGACTTATCAGTTGTAATGTTTGGCTTTCATTACTACTTTAAATGAAGGTTCTAGAAATGTCTTCTAAATTCTAGTAATGTTGATGTACTTCACCCATCCTATTTTGTATTCACGTACACTCATGTGCAAATGCACCCATTATTCTTATTTTTTGTCCTAAACTCTATTGGTTTGCTATCTAGCAGTTCATATTAAAATTCTTGGACACAAAACATTTATAATGTAATGAAGAAACCAATAAAAGTAATTTTTTCTTCAGTTTTCTGTTGAGAAATAATTAACTGTAAGGGGCAACCTAATTCTCTGATTCATATTTCAAAATATGCAACATTTAGCAAATAAAGTGTAATCAGCATTTAAATTAGTCTATGTCAAGAATGTTACCTACTAGGAAACTTAAGTCCTCTCATTTCATTTCTCCAGATTTCTGGTGGAATTAAGTTTTTTATCTTTTAGAGGTGCGCTACTATTTTTTATAGCTTCAGGGAACTGTTATTCACATTCAGAAAGTGCTCAGATTATTTCCAGGAAGTAATTTAAGAGAGTTTTATTTAACTTTCTGAACATGATGAACTGTAAGGTTTATAAGGTTATACCTTATATAAAATGTCAAAGTAAACAAATTCTGTTTTTATTTTTTAGCGAAAAATTGGAAGATTGTTCACGAAAGCTAATAAAAGAGAATGGATTAAACGCAGGCCTGGCGTTTCCTACTGGGTGTTCTCTCAATAATTGTGCTGCCCATTATACTCCCAATGCTGGTGACACAACAGTATTACAGTATGATGATATCTGTAAGATAGACTTTGGAACACACATAAGTGGTGAGTTCTTAGAAATAATTTCACCCCACTCCCTAAAAGGACTAGTCTTATCTATGTTGGATGGGGCGGGGCTATAGGTGCTGAGCTCCCAAATTTTCTTCTTGATGCCTCACTTTTTAATAGAGCTGTGTTGAGGTAGATTTTGAAATTGGCTTTAAAGCCTCCTACTAAATGGAGTATAATAAAAGCCATCAGGTAATTGAAGTTTACCCTTTGTATCAAGGCATGAAAAATATTATCCTACATTTCTTCAGTTATTATTTCAGACATTCATTCATATAACATCAAATGTTTACTTAGAACCTTTAAGTTTACCAACGTTTATACTTGTTAGCATTTCTGCAAGTATCGTTTTATCTCACTTCGACAGGTGAAAAGTAAAGCTTAAATTAAGTACTTACCTAAGCTTTTATTAAATTGAA
>NW_006377904.1:0-1299 GCF_000327345.1 Myotis davidii | reverse complement strand
ATGAATTTTGGAGGGACACAAACATTCAGTCCACAACATGGATGTATGCCCAAAAGAATTGAAAGCAGGATCTTAAAAGATATTTGTACACACATGTTCATAACACCAATATTCACAATAGCTAAAACAGATTTTTAAAAAAAAATTAATGAAATCCAACTCATCAATTACTTCTTTTCGTGTGTGTGTGTTATATCTAAAAACTCATGGCCAAATCTGAGGTCATCTGGTTTTTATGGTCATCTAAGAATTTTATTTTTTTTGCATTGTACATTTTATTCTGTGATCCTCCCTAAAAATTTTACTTATTTTTGGCCTGGCTTTTCCAAAAGATGGGGCTAAAATTCTAAAACCCCAAGTGTTCTCAGAGATATTAGGAATATTCACCAGTGAAGATTAGGGAGGAAATAATTTTTGTCACTTACAGAGCATCCAGATGGAGTCTGTTGCACGCTGAGTCACGTGGGAGACAGAGGATCTCGAAATGACTTCATCTGGAAAGAGGCCTGGCAAATAGTTCCTCTTTGACGGTAATGCATTTAATGGATCATTACCAGGTATAATAAAACGTAGATAAAAATGGATGTCTTTGTCAAATAAGTGTTGGAAAATTTTACTTAACATGTAGCATAGACTTTACCATTAGGATTTGGAGAGCCTTTAATGTATTAATGACTCCTATGGCTCTCCAAATGGACCAGATTTCACAGACTCATCTTATAATATTTTTTTTTCCTCAGAAAAGTAATATTTTGAGTGGAAAAAATTTATAGATAAGAAAATAAGTTTAGCACACGAATCTTAGCACTACGCCAAAAAATCATTCAGTCAGTTATTGGAACATTTGGGATTGGTACAAACTGTTTAATTATAAGCCAATGATGACTTCATTTTCATTTACTTCCCCTTGAAAAAAAAGTGAAGACTCATTCATTGAGTCACAGTTGATAGAACATCTATGATGGCATTTTGTGCATGGGAAATGCCATTACAATGTCCACACCTTGAAATGGACTTCTAGTGCCCTCAGAAATAATTTTTAACATGATCTAAGGGAATATGTTTTGATTAACTGAGTGACTGTTCTGGTGTTTTTTGAGTCTGTCTTACTATATACGCTGCTAAGTCTCGTCAGCCCTTTCCAATGAATGTGACATCAAGATTAACTGAGTGCTTCTCTTGTCATTTGGGAGCATGCATGTTTGCCCCAGTGACCTTGTTTATGGTAACGCGATATAGGTCTTTCTATTTGCCCGCAGACTTTGTGAAGATGCTATTTCTGTGGTTGGTGATTTTGCA
>NW_006377903.1:0-1299 GCF_000327345.1 Myotis davidii | reverse complement strand
GGCATGTGCCTTGACGAGGAATGGAACCGTGACCTCCTAGTTCATAGTTCGATGCACAACCACTGAGCCATGCTGGCCGAGCATTGAAGTTGTATTTTTTAAGTTTGTATACCACAGCTAATTCAAATACTTGGAGAGATGAGGAAAGAAGTCTTTCCTACTATTATATTACATTCTTCCAAAATATTTCTTGACTTAAGACAGGCTCCTGAAAACTTGAGAATATTGTCTTAGATGAGTGGTTCTCCATCGTCAGCATGCCTCAAAATCACCAGGAGGGCTGGTTAAAACCAGAGCTTCTGATTCAGTCATAGGGCAATGGGGCCTGAGGATTTATATTCCTAACAAGTGCCCAAGTGATGCAGCTGCTGCTGATTCAGGGATCACACTTTGAGATTACAGAAAGCTTAAGTAATAGGCTACTACATTTACAACGTCACTCTCTAAAAGTGATAATGTTTTGTGAAAAAAAGTTAACAGTTAAACGGAGAAGAGAAATAGCTCCTCTTACGTCCTGAGATGGTAAGAAAAAAGTTATATTAGGTGATATAGAAAATAGCTCTTTCAAAATACAAGGTGATGTCAGAATTCCTACTAGTATATCTGACCAGCTAATGGGATTGTGTGATGAAATCCATTATACTGTCCCAAGTTACCTAGTGAGCATTCACTGTGGCCTGAACCAGGGCATGAGCTTCACAGTGGAAAGTTCCTCAGAGGCTAACCAGCTAAATGTCACTGATGGCATTTACCGAGGAAAAAATATCCAAATAGGAGAGACTGGGAGAAAAAATCGAAGGAAAGTCAGGGGGAAGGAGGCCTATGAGGGAATGAGGCTTTGAAAAGGCAAAGCTAAGTCTGTTATTATGACAATTTGCCTGGTCTGCTAAGGAATGTCTATTCCAAACTGTAAGAGTCGATATTCGCTTGATATTGAGAATGACCTTTCCAGTCTTTGTTCTGTGACCACTGTCTTGTTCTTTCCTTTCTTTCCACTTCCTAATAGTGGAAACTTAAGGTTGGCATTTGTAATTTAACAAGGCCACCATCCAGGTCACAGAAAAGTAGTACCTTTCATATGGTTTTATTGAAAGAGAATTCATGTTACAACATTTCTGGAGGGTGATTTGACTGTATAAACCAAAGGCTTCTTTAAAAATATATTCTTTTTGACCCAGCAATCCATTTCTTAGATTTTATCCTGAGGGAAATCAACATGAATGTATCTTAAAACATTTAGTTACATGAATATGCATCAAATCAGTGTTTATTTTAAAATACTGAAAAAAATAAAATGTC